>NW_019943298.1:113980-119505 GCF_002910315.2 Salvelinus sp. IW2-2015
TTCCTTTACATAATTTTCTGGAATTTTCCAGAGCTGTTTAAAGGCACAGTCAACTTAGTGTATGTAAACTTCTGACCCACTGGAATTGTGAGACATTGAATTATAAGTGAAATAATCTGTCTGTAAACAATTGTTTATGACTTGTATCATGCACAAAGTAGATGTCCTAACCGACTTGCCAGAACTATAGTTTGTTAACAAGAAATTGTGGGAGTGGTTGAAAAACCAGTTTTAATAACTCCAACCTAAGTGTATGTAACGTCCGACTTCAACCGTATGAATAAACATGATGGTAATATGAATAAACATGATGGTGAATATGAATAAACATGATGGCGAGACACTTCTTACAGGTTCAATCTTGCAGGGGCGTGTTAAGCAATCTGAAAAACATCTTCTGTATCTGCAGGTTCAAATCCACCGGATTCTTCCCATCAGACCCAGGATTGAAACCAGCATAGTTCAGCAAGTAGGCCAGGTTAGAACTCAGTTCATAACACCGGCTACTGTCTGGCTTCATAGTTTTTTTATATATCGTTTTTTATTATCCCCCCCCGCCCGTATTTGGTTTTCACAGAAATATTCAAATGATGAGGATATTGAAATAATTAGATGGCTTTATTTTATTTCTTGAACTTGCGTATATTGATCGTAGTGGGTATATTGGAATGAAGACACTATATTGATCGTTGTGGGTATATTGGAATGAAGGCACTATATTGATCGTAGTGGGTATATGGAATGAAGGCACTATATTGATCGTAGTGGGTATATTGGAATGAGACACTATATTGATCGTAGTGGGTATATTGGAATGAAGGCACTATATTGATCGTAGGGGTATATTGGAATGAAGCGTATATTGATCGTAGTGGTATATTGGAATGAAGCGCTATATTGATCGTACTGGGTATATTGGAATGAAGGCACTATATTGATCGTAGTGGGTATATTGGAATGAAGGCAATATTTGATCGTAGTGGGTATAGTGGAATGAAGGCACTATATTGATCAAATGGGTATATTGGAGTGAAGGCACTATATTGATCGGAGTGGTATATTGGAATGAAGGCACTATATTGATCGTAGTGGGTATAGTGGAATGAAGGCACATATTGATCGTAGTGGTATATTGGAATGAAGGCACTATATGATCGTAGTGGGTATAGTGGAATGAAGGCACTATATGATTATGATCGTAGTGGGTATATTGGAATGAAGGCACTATATTTATCGTAGTGGGTATATTGGAATGAAGGCACTATATTGATCTAGTGGGTATATTGGAATGAAGGCACTATATGATTATGATCGTAGTGGGTATATTGGAATGAAGCACTATATTGATCGTGTGGGTATATTGGAATGAAGGCACTATATTGATCGTATGGGTATATGGAATGAAGGCACTATATTGAGCGTAGTGGGTATATTGGAATGAAGGCACTATATTGATCTTAGTGGGTATATTGGAATGAAGGCACTATATTGATCGTAGTGGGTATAGTGGAATGAAGCACTATATTGACGTCGTGGGTATATTGGAATGAAGGCACTATATTGATCGTAGTGGGATATTGAAATGAAGGCAATATATGATCGTAGTGTATATTGGAATGAAGCACTAATTGATCGTAGATATTGGAATAAGGCACTATATGATTGTAGTGGGTATATTGGAATGAAGCACTATATTGATCGTAGTGGGTATGTGGAATGAAGCACTATGTGATCGTAGTGGTATAGTGAATGAAGGCACTATATTGATCGTAGTGGGTATATTGGAATGAAGCGCTATATTGATCGTAGTGGGTATATTGGAATGAAGCGCTATATTGATCGTAGTGGGTATATTGGAATGAAGGCGCTATATTGATCGTAGTGGTAATTGGAAGAAGCACTATATGATCTAGGGATATTGGAATGAAGACACTATATTGATCGTAGTGGGTATATTGGAATGAAGGCACTATATTGATCGTAGTGGTATATTGGAATGTAAGGCACTATATTGATCGTATATATTGGAATGAAGGCACTATAATGACGTAGTGGGTATAGTGGAATGAAGGCACTATATTGATCGTAGTGGGTATATTGGAATGAAGAACCATATTGATCGTAGTGGGTATATTGGAATGAAGGCACTATATTGATCGTATGGGGTATATTGGAATGAAGGCGCTATATTGATCGTAGTGGTATATTGGAATGAAGGCACATATTGATCGTAGTGGGTATATTGGAATGAAGGCACTATATTGATCGTAGTGGGTATAGTGGAATGAAGGCACTATATTGATCGTAGTGGGTATATTGGAATGAAGACACTATATATGCGTAGTGGTATATTGGAATGAAGGCACTATATTATCGTGGGTATATTGGAATGAAGCGCATATTGATCGTAGTGGGTATATTGGAATGAAGGCACTATATTGATCGTAGTGGTATATTGGAATGAAGGCAATATATTGATCGTAGTGGGATAGTGGAATGAAGGCACTATATTGATCAAAGTGGTATATTGGAGTGAAGGCACTATATTGATCGTAGTGGGTATATTGGAATGAAGGCACTATATTGATCGTAGTGGGTATAGTGGAATGAAGGCACTATATTGATCGTAGTGGGTATATTGGAATGAAGGCACTATATTGATCGTATGGGTATAGAATGAAGGCACTATATTGATTATTGATCGAGTGGGTATATTGGAATGAAGGCACTATATTGATCGTAGTGGGTATATTGGAATGAAGGCACTATATTGATCGTAGTGGGTATATTGGAATGAAGGCACTATATTGATATGATCGTAGTGGGTATATTGGAATGAAGGCACTATTATTGATCGTAGTGGGTATATTGGAATGAAGGCACTATATTGATCGTAGTGGGTAATTGGAATGAAGGCACTATATTGATCGTAGTGGTATATTGGAATGAAGCACTATATTGATCGTAGTGGGTATATTGGAATGAAGCACTATATTGATCGTAGTGGGTATAGTGGAATGAAGGCACTATATTGATCGTCGTGGGTATATTGAATGAAGGCACTATATTGATCGTAGTGGGTAATATTGAAATGAAGCACTATATTGATCGTAGTGGGTATATTGGAATGAAGACATATGATCGTGTGGGGTATATTGGAATGAAGGCACTATATTGATTTAGTGGGTATATTGGAATGAAGGCACTATATTGTCGTTGTGGGTATATTGGAATGAAGACACTATATTGATCGGAGTGGTATATGGAATGAAGCACTATATTTGATCGTAGGGGTATATGGAATGAAGGCACTATTGACTAGGGTATAGTGGAAGAAGCACTATTTGATCGTAGTGGGTATAGTGGAATGAAGGCACTATAATTGATCGTAGGTGTATATTGGAATGAAGGCGCTATATTGATCGTAGTATATGGAATGAAGGCGCTATATTGATCGTAGTGGGGTATATTGGAATGAAGCACTATATTGATCGTAGTGGTATATTGGAATGAAGCACTATATTGATCGTAGTGGGTATATTGGAATGAAGCGCACTATATTGATCGTAGTGGTATATTGGAATGAAGCACATTATTGATCGTAGTGGGTATATTGGAATGAAGACACTAATTGATCGTTGTGGGTATATGGAATGAAGGCCTATATTGGTCGTAGTGGTATATTGGAATGAAGGCACTATATTGATCGTAGTGGTATAGTGGAATGAAGGCACTATTATTGATCGTAGTGGGTATATTTGAGAAGGCACTATATTGATCGTAGTGGGTATATTGGAATGAAGGACACTATATTGATCGTATGGGTAATTGGAATGAAAAGCTATATTGATCGTAGTGGGTATATTGGAATGAAGGCACTATATTGATCGTAGTGGGTAATTGGAATGAAGGCACTATATTGATCGTAGTGGGTATATGGAATGAAGGCCTATATTGGTCGTAGTGGGTATGGAATGAAGGCACTATATTATGATCGTAGTGGTATAGTGGAATGAAGCACTATATTGATCGTAGTGGTATATTGGAATGAAGCCAATATATTGATCGTAGTGGGTATAGTGGAATGAATGGCACTATATTGATCGTGTAGGGTATATTGGAATGAAGGCACTATATCGATCGTAGTGGGTCATATTGGAATGAAGGCACTAATATCGATCGTAGTGGGTATAGTGGAATGAAGGCACTATATTGATCGTAGTGGTATATGGAATGAAGGCACTATATTGATCGTAGTGGGTATATTGGAATGAAGGCACTATATTGATCGTAGTGGGTATATTGGAATGAAGGCACTATATTTGATCGTAGTGGGTTATTTGGAATGAAGGCACTATATTGATCGTAGTGGGTATATTGGAATGAAGGCACTATATTGATCGTATGGGTATATTGGAATGAAGGCCATCATATTGATCGTAGTGGTATAATTGAATGAAGCACTATATTGATCGTAGTGGGTATATTGGAATGAAGGCACTATATTGATCGTAGTGGGATATTGGAATGAAGGCACTATATTGATCGTAGTGGGTATATTGGAATGAAGGCACTATATTGATCGTAGTGGGTATATTGGAATGAAGGCAATATATTGATCGTAGTGGGCATATTGGAATGAAGGCACTATATTGATCGTAGTGGGTATATTGGAATGAAGGCACTATATCSATCGTAGTGGGTATAGTGGATTGAAGGCACTATATTGTTCGTAGAGTGACAAGATGACAGTCAATCATGTTGGATTCAGTGCACTCCATTGGCTATTGGATGTGTGTGTGTGTGTGTCAATCAGTTTTGGGCTGAATATTGCATTTTGCTCTGTCAGAAGAATCTGAGAACAGTGTCTGTCTGCATCGTGTAGGAATGGGGACCTTGGATGCACTTATGAAACACCATGTCCCGGACAAACACGCATTGTAATCAGAAACAGAGCAGTGTGACCCCATTTAAAAGGACCCATTCAGACCAGCCTTCAYACAAACAAGTCAAAGTGAGTGTCAGTATCTTCTCCGTGAACAATGCCCCATTGAACCGGCTCCAAGTTTAGAGTRGAATAGCTGACTAAACTCCACTCCATGGTGAAGGAAATTTCATATGAACTCCACTAAATGATTTTAGCAGAGACKCGGCTTTGTGGAATTCAGCTCCAACTACATCAATTCTCCTAAGGTCAATACTATAAAGAAATGTAAATATGCAACTCTTTCCTTGTACCTGTTTGTCCTCTGTAGTTGCGTATTTCAAGGCCTACCTTCYAACTCAGTGCCTCTTTGCTTGACATCATGGGAAAATCAAAAGAAATCAGCCAAGACCTCAAAACAAATTGGAGACCTCCACAAGTCTGGTTCATCCTTGGGAGCAATTTCCAAACGCCTGAAGGTACCACGTTCGTCTGTACAAACAATAGTACACAAGTATATACACCATGGTAATAGAGGAAGCCAAATGGCAATAAGGTTGGGCCTAAAGTAATGATAAGAGATCATATAAAATGACAATTT
>NW_019943298.1:124003-126434 GCF_002910315.2 Salvelinus sp. IW2-2015
ACCACACAGCCGTCATACCCTCAGGAAGGAGACGCGTTCTGTCTCCTTGAGATCAAATCAAATTTATTTATATAGCCCTTCTTACATCAGCTGATATCTCAAAGTGCTGTACAGAAACCCAGCCTAAAACCCCAAACAGCAAGCAATGCAGGATAAAGCACGGGTGCTAGGAAAAAACTCCCTAGAAAGGCCAAACCTAGGAAGAAACCTAGAGAGAACCAGGCTATGAGGGGTGGCCAGTCCTCTTCTGGCTGCGCGGTGGAGTTTAAACAGAACATAGCCAAGATGTTCAAATGTTTCATAAATGACCAGCATGGTCAAATAATAATAATCACAGTAGTTGTCGAGGTGCAGCAAGTCAGCACCCAGGAGTAAATGTCAGTTGGCTTTTCATAGCCGATCATTAAGAGTATCTCTACCGCTCCTGCTGTCTCTAGAAGTTGAAAACAGCAGGTCTGGGATAGGTAGCACATCCAGTGTACAGGTCAGGGTTCCATAGTCGCAGGCAGAACAGTTGAAACGGAGCAGCAGCACGCCAGGTGGACTGGGGACAGCAAGAGCATCAGCCAGGTAGTCCTGGCAGGCCTAGGCTCAGGTCCTCCGAGAGAGAGAAAAGAGAGAATTAGAGAGAGCATATTTAAATTCACACAGACACCGAATAAGACAGAAGTACTCCAGATAAACAAACTGACCCAAGCCCCCGACACATAAACTACTGCAGCATAAATACTGGAGGCTGAGACAGAGGGGTCAGGAGGACACTGTGGCCCCATCCGAAAATACCCCCGACAGGGCCAAACAGGAAGGATATAACCCCACCCACTTTGCCAAAGCACATCCCCCACACCACTAGAGGGATAACTTCAACCACCAACTTACCATCCTGAGACACAGGCCGAGTATAGCCCACAAAGATCTCCGCCACGGCAACAACCCAAGGGGGAGCGCCAACCCAGACAGGAAGATTCACGTCAGTGACTAAACCCACTCAAGTGACGCACCCCTCCTAGGGACGGCATGAAAGACACCAGTAAGCCAGTGACTCAGCCCCTGTAATCGGGTTAGAGGCAGAGATCCCAGTGATTCCAGAGAGAACGTACTTTGGTGCGAAAAGTGCAAATCAATCCCAGAACAACAGCAAAGGACCTTGTGAAGATGCTGGAGGAAACAGGTACAAAACAATCTATATCCACAGTAAATGATCCTATATCGACATAACCTGAAAGCCAGACTACGGTTTGCAACTGCACATGGGAACAAAGATCATACTTTTGGAGAAATGTCCTCTGGTCTGATGAAACAAAATAGAACTGTTTGGCCATAATGACCATGTTTTATGTTTGGAGGAAAAAGGGGAGGCTTGCAAGCAAATAACACCACCCAACCGGAAGCACAGGGGTGGAAGCATCATGTTGCGTCTGGGGTGCTTTGCGGCAGAGGGACGGTGCACTTCACAAAATTGAGTGGGCATCACTGAGGGAGAAATATTTTGTCGGTCCTTCACAGAAGATTACCCGAAACAATTGTTGAGCCAACAGTTAACAGAGCAAAATTCTCTTTGGTAAGAAAACTTCCGGGTTAGAGTCCCAGCAGGCAATATTCGACCTAAGAGAGTAGCGTAAAAAAGGTGCCCGCGAGCGTGTTATGGAACACTGTCCTAATCCCATCTTGGAATGGTATGAAAGAAATAACAGCTGAAAATAAAGTCACTTTCTCTCTACTCATATTATTCTGACGTGATCACATTCTTAAAATTAAAGGGTTGATCCGAAACTGGTACCGGTGAAACATGTACAGTACCGGTGAAACATGTACAGTACCGGTGAAACATGTACAGTACCGGTGAAACATGTACAGTACCGCGGTGAAACGTGTACAGTACCGGTGAAACATGTACAGTACCGGTGAAACGTTTTTTCTTTCTTTCTTTTCTTTTCTATTTGAGATTCTTCAAAGTAGCCACCCTTTGCCATGATGACAGCTTTGCACACTCTTGGCATGTGTAGTTGAATTTATTCTGCCACTATTCGACTGTTGTCTTTTTGTTGTCATGGCCTTATTGTATATCACGGTGGCGTATGAAGGAATAGGTTATAGAGCAATTATCACAACATAGGCTGTAATGTGGATTTTTTTACCGTCTTGGCTTGGCTTCCTCAGTGTAYAAAGACCTAGCAAAGCTGCAGCTGGCTCAAAACAGAGCAACATGCTTTGCCTTTAACTGAACTTACAGAACTGACATCAACAACATACATACCAGTCTTTCCTGGTTGAGGGTTGACAAGAAGTGAGGGTTGACTAATCGACTTGCCAAAACTATAGTTTGTTAACAAGACATTTGTGGAGTGGTTGAAAAACGAGTTTTAATGACTCCAACCTAAGTGTATGTAAACTTCCGACTTCAACTGTATATCTGGGGAAGGGTATAAAA
>NW_019943298.1:126459-174412 GCF_002910315.2 Salvelinus sp. IW2-2015
TAAAATAAGTTATAGAGGGTGATATGACGTATTCGAAGAAGCAACAGTGAAGATCTCCATATTGGGAAAGTTTAAAAAATAATGGAACTACCCAAAAATAACGGAATCTGGACCGTACCAGACTAAACATGAGCAAAACCGAGGCAAGAAGAGACCTTGAGTCACAGGGAAGTGACAAAGACACACTATGACCAATACTGATCGAACTACAGAGTTCCTTCCTGGAAGATGGGAGAACCTGCCATGAAGAACAACAGTCTCTAAAACACTTCACCAATCTGGGGCTTCATGGGAGAGTGGCCAGATGGAAAGCAACACCTGAGATAAAAGGCAACATGACAGCATTGCTTGGAGTTTGCAAAAAAGGAACGTGAAAACTGCTGAGAAGCATTAAGCACAAAAATATTCTTGTGGTCTGAAACATTGAACCCAAGATACAGGCCAAAAGCAACAATGTAATGGCTTCAGAACAAGAAGGTTGGAAAGTCATTGAGTGGCTCCAGCCAAAGCCCAGGACTTGAATCCAACTCGCTGTCTCAAACCACACAAGTCCCAAGGAAACGTTCTCTGGTGGCCCTGTTGTCTTAGTCTTTCACAGGACGTTGCCTAGGGACCATGTCAGGAACTTCTTTAGGACGTTCTCAGGACCTTTATTTTTACTAGTCCTTAGGATGTCGATGATCGTCCTCAAGGGAGCTCTCTGAGGACCTTTTTATAGTTCCCGGGGATGTTATATGACGTTTTGGGATGGTTGTTGTCATGGTCCCATGAAGGTCCCTGATAGGTTCTTCATACATACCCCACAAGACATGTCACCAGGGGTCTCTTCAGACATTCATACATACCCCACAAGACATGTCACCAGGGGTCTCTTCACAGTTCTCAAGTCCAAAATGAATTCACGGCAATGCAAAGTATTATACAGAGCCATGATCGCATGGAACTCACTTCCATCTCCAATTACTCAACCAAACAGCAAAATTACTTAATTACTCATGGCACAATACGGACTGGAAAATGACACACACAAACACACAATCTACACACACATTAATATTTAGTTGTGTTTGTATATCATTATATTTTAAATGTGTGTTACTGTTCATGTCTATCAGTGTTTTGTTAATTGTCGTGTTTTATGTTTTTCTTTTGTGGACACCAGGAAGAATAGCTGTTGCTTCGTCAATAGCTAATGGGGATCCGAACTAAAACCAATAAAATCAATTGTGCAAATGAGCTTTTCTATCTTTTTCTGATGTGATTACAGTCCGGAAATATAATACACAGTACCAGGAGTGAATGTACAGACAGTCTGTAGACCGAAGAAGGGACCAGGGAGTCGGGAATGAGTGTTTTCTTCTTTTCTTTTACAAAGCGCTACATTACCCAAGATGGCTCCCGACCTTCCCTTTGAAGTCAGTAGAGGGCTGGTGTGAAGTCCTCAGCCGTCACAACCTTCCTACTGACCGGGCTGACATCAATAGGTCTGACAACGAACAACCGGCTCCTAACTTACTACAGGATTGTAGTAAGGGATGGGGTCAAGGGTGAGGGATCCTGAGAGGATCCCTGTGAGTAGTAGATCTGTGCCAGAATAGAGGGATAGGCCAACGAGTGATATATGCTTCAGTAAGGTTGGCTTCTTAGTGTTCATAGCAACGGTTATCAACTGTAGCGCAGAAAAGGAACATAAATCACAGAAAATAGATGTTGTGGCGGTAGCTGCAGATAAGTACTTGGGGGTACGAGATTTGACTTCAGAAGAGTTACAGGGTGTGTTGAGTGGTGGTGTCACGTCAACCCAGGCCGGAGGCATGGTGCAGGAGCAGATGGGGTCAAAATAGTAGTGGGTTTTTAATGAGTGTAGGGTTTGTTGTAAGTGTGTTTCTATTTGTATTTATTTTTTATTAGTTCTCGTTTTTATTTTTTTATTTTTTTTTCGCATGTTGTATCACAAAGTATAATGAATTTATATTATAGTCCAGTTGGTCTATTCAAGATATTAGATGCCCACTGCCATTAAACTACAGAACTACAGAAGAAGAAGTGCAGAACTACAGAAGAAGTACAGAACTACAGAAGAATTACAGAACTACAGAAGAAGTACAGAACTACAGAAGAAGAAGTACAGAACTACAGAAGAAGAAGTGCTTGTCAGAACAGAAACTATACCATGAAGTCCAAGGAACTGTCTGTAGATCTCCAAGATACAATTGTGATGAGGCATACAGTTGAAGTAGGAAGTTTACATACACCTTAGCCAAATACATTTAAACTCAGTTCTTCACAATTCCTGACATTTAATCCTAGTAAAAATTCCCTGTCTTAGGTCAATTGGGATCACCACTTTATTTTAAGAATGTGAAATGTCAGAATAATAGTAGAGAGAATGATTTATTTCAGCTTTTATTTCTTTCATAACATTCCCAGTGGGTCAGACGTTTACATACACTCAATTAGTATTTGGTAGCATTGCCTTTTTAAATTGTTTAACTTGGGTCAAACATTTTGGGTAGCCTTCCACAACCTTCCCACAATAAGTTGGGTGAATTTTGGCCCATTCCTCCTGYCAGAGCTGGTTTAACTGAGTCGGGTTTGTAGGCCTCCTTGCTCGCACACGCTTTTTCAGTTCTGCCCACAAATCTTATATTGGATTGAGGTCAGGGCTTTGTGGTGGCCACTCCAATACCTTGACTTTGTTGCCCTTATGCCATTTTGCCACAACTTTGGAAGTATGCTTGGGGTCATTGTCCATTTGGAAGACCCATTTGCGACCAAGCTTTAACTTCCTGACTGATGTCTTGAGATGTTGCTTTTAAACAGCTTGGAACATCTTCTTCATGATGCCATCTATTTTGTGAAGCGCACCAGTCCCTCCTGCTGCAAAGCACCTCCACAACATGATGCTGCCACCCCCTTTTGTCATTATGGCTAAACAGTTCAATTTTTGTTCCATCAGACCAGAGGATATTTCTCCAAAAAGTACAATCTTTGTCCCCATGTGCAGTTGCAAACCGTAGTCTGGCTTTTTTATGGCGGTTTTGGAGCAGTGGCNCAGTCCCTGCCGCTGAAAAACATCCCCACAGCATGATGCTGCCACCACCATCCTTCACCGTAAGGATGGTGCCAGGTTTCCTCCAGACGTGACGTTTGGCATTCAGGTCAAAGAGTTTAATCTTAGTTTCATCAGACCAGAGAATCATGTTTCTCATGGTCTGAGAGTCCTTTAGGTGCCTTTTGGAAAACTCCAAGWGGGCTGTCATGTGCCTTTTACTGAGGAGTGGCTTCTGTCTGGCCACTCCACCATAAAGGCCTGATTGGTGGAGTGCTGCAGAGATGGTTGTCCTTCTGGAAGGTTCTCCCATCTCCACAGGGGAACTCTAGAGCGCTGTCAGAGTGACCATCGGGTTCTTGGTCACCTCCCTGACCAAGGCACTTCTTCCCGATTGCTCAGTTTGGCTGGGCAGCCAGCTCTAGGAAGAGTTTTGYGGGCTCAAAACTTCTTCCATTTAAGAATGATGGAGGCCACTGTGTTCTTGGGGACCTTCAATGCTGCAGAAATGTTTTGGCACCCTGCCCCAGATCTGTGCCTCGACACAATCCTGTCTCTGAGCTCTACTCTACGGACAATTCTGTCGATCTCATGGCTTGGTTTTTACTATGATATGTAGTGTCAACTGTGGGACCTTTATATAGACAGGTGTGTGTCTTTACAAATCATGTCCAATCAATTKATTTTACCACAGGTGGACTCCAATCAAGTTGTAGAAARATGATTGGAGGATGACCAATGGAAACAGGATGCACTTGAGCTCATTTTCGAGTCTCATAGCAAAGGTTCTGAAAACTTATGTAAATAAATTACCTGAAAAATCTATAAAACAAATTTTCTTTGTCACAATGGGGTGTTGTGTGTGTGTAGAATAAGGRTGTAACGTAACAAAATGTGGAAAAAGGGGAAGGGGTCTGAATACTTTCCGAATGCACTGTAGATTCCTCTCTGATTGGCTCAACTACCCCTGACCTTACCTTCTGTTTCCCTCTTTCTGCTTGACTTATTAAAGACAAACACAACTTACAGTCATTCGGAGGTCTGCTATTTCAGTTTGTCGCTCCACAAACATCTAGCTGTCACTTCCTGTTATTAGTGTGATGTCTACTCTGGACGTGGAGAGATGCCCCTAGACAGGTCGGTAGCTGGAGTTGCTAGCTCTCTGTTGTCTTATCTGATTCCACAGTGTCTACAGGAAGAAATATTGTGGTATGTCGTTGCCAGACATATCTTAATTTGAATGTCATCTTTGTTTGGGTCMGAATTTCTGTACATGCAAATGTTATGTCACAGACTCTAGTGTGAGTAGTGTTCATGGCAGTATACTAAACATTCACTGGTTATCAACTCGTTGTCCTTTCAAGAGGAAGCTTTTAACTGTGACTAATGCCTGTAATATGACSCAGGTTATCACTCAACCAACTAGAGTGTATACCAGTAGTGTTTGGATCTGTGACATCCACTTGTATAGATCGTATCATCACTAATGCTGCAGTGCTTTGCTCCAAAGCAATATCACTTCCCATTGGCTGTAGTGACCATAACATTGTGGGAATAATAGAGGAAGCCAAAATGGCAAAAGGTTGGGCCTAAAGTAATTGATAAGAGATCATATAAAATGACAATTTTGTTGAAGATGTAAAACATGTGAAAACATGCACTATTGTAAGAGTGGCTCTTCCATGGATGTCATAAGGTGAATGCACCAATTTGTAAGTCGCTCTGTAAGAGCGTCTGCTAAATGACTTAAATGTAAATGTAAATGAACATGTACAGTACCGGTGAAACATGTACAGTACCGGTGAAAACATGTACAGTACCGGTGAAACTGTACGAGGTGAAAATGACAGTACCGGTAAGTAACCGGTGACATGTACAGTACCGGGTGAAATGTACAAGTACCGTGAAACATGTACAGTACCCGGTGAAACGTGTACAGTACGGTGAAACATGTACAGTACCGCGTGAAACGTTTTTTCTTCTTTTTTTCTTTTCTATTTGAGATTCTTCAAAGTAGCCACCCTTTGCCATGATGACAGCTTTGCACACTCTTGGCATGTGTAGTTGAATTATTCTGCCACTATTCACTGTCTTTTTGTTGTCATGGCCTTATTGTATATCACGGTGGCGTATGAAGGAATAGGTTATAGAGCAATTATCACAACATAGGCTGTAATGTGGATTTTTTTACCGTCTTGCTTGGCTTCCTCAGTGTAAAAACCTAGCAAAGCTGCAGCTGGCTCAAAACAGAGCAACATGCTTTTGCCTTTAACTGAACTTACAGAACTGACATCAACAACATACATACCAGTCTTTCCTGTTGAGGGGGACAAAGTTAACTGCTTCTCTTCTAGTTTCTATGATAAATATTACTGTGATGAACATTCCAGAATTGTCTGCATAATCAAATAACATTCGCTCAACATTACATACATACCCCACAGACATGTCCACCAGGTAGTCTCTTCAGACATTATACATACCCACAAGACATTCACCAGGTTCTTCAGGACATTCATAATTACTCACAAGACATGGTCACCAGGGGTCTCTTCAGACATTCATACATTACTCCACAAGACATGTCACCAGGGCTCTTCAGACATTCATACAATACCCCACAAACATGTCACAGGGTTCTCTTCATGACATTCATACATGACCTCACAAGACTTCACTCAGGTTCTTCAGACTTCATACATACCCCACAAGACTTACCAGGGGTCTCTTCAGACGGTTCATACATACCCCACAAGACATGTCACCAGGCTTTCTTTCAGAAATTCATACATACCCCACAAGACACACCAGGGTCTCTTCACATCTCAAGTCCAAAATGAAATTCACGCAATGCAAAGATTCTAACATGAGCCATGACACCTCCGTTCCATGATACTCCCAAACACCGTTACTATGGCCATAGACTAACACACCAGACAACCATTTACACTACAACAACACACCAAATTATTAATTACTCATTAGTTCGACTGGAATACACATAAATAATTCACACATTATTGATTTATGTGTTATTATTATATTTACTTAGAATGTCGAGTATGGTTAGCTAAGTACTTCTGTATTATGTTTTTGTTAATTGGTGTACCGTATTTCTCGTTTTTGCTTTTGAAGAAAGTAGTGTGCTGCATACAGATGACACTATGCCTAGTGTGATGCGGTACGCGTAAACTAAAACCAAGTAAAATCGTTGTGCAATGAAAGCTATTCTATCTTTGCTCATGTGATACAGTCAGTACAAATGTATGGCAATAGTTTCTAATAACCGTATGTAATGAACTGTACAGGACAGTCTGTAGACCGAGAATCGCGCGCAGCGGAGGAAGTCGGGAATTTGAGTGTTTTCTTCCATTTTCTTACAACCAGCATACCCAAAGGCTCCCACCTTCCCTTTGAATCGGGTAGAGCGCTGGTGTCGAAGTCCTCAGCCGTATCAATTCGCACGTGACCGAAGCTGACATCAATAGGGCTGACAACGAAACAACGAACCGCTCCTAACTACTACAGATCTGTATAAGGATGGGTCAAGCGTGAGATCCTGAGCAAGTCACTGTGAGTAGTAATCTGTTGCCAGAATAGAGATAGGCCAACGAGTATAGTATGCTTCAGTAAGTGGCAGTGTTCATAGCAAACGGTTATTCAACTGTAGCGCAGAAAAGAGAAGCAAAATCACAGAAATAGATGTTGTGGCAAGTGCTGCAGTTAAGGTACTGGGGCTACGAGATTTGACTTCAGAGAGTTACAGGGTCTGTGATGGTGTGTCTCAACACCCACCGGGAGCATGGTGCAGAGCAGATGGGTCAAATAGTAGTGGGTTTTTAATGAGTGTAGGGTTGTTGTAAAGTGTGTTTCTATTTGTATTATTTTTTTAGTTCTCGTTTTTATTTTTTATTTGTTTTTTCGACATTTGTATCCACAAGGAGTATAATGATTTTTATATTTTATTATAGTCCAGTTGGTCTATTCAACGATATAGATGCCCCTGCCATTAAACTACAGAAACTACAGAAGAAGAAGTGCAGAACTAACAGAAGAAGTACGAACTACAGAGAATTACAGAACTACAGAAAAGTACAGAACTACAGAGAAGAAGTACAGAAATACAGCAAGAAGAAGTGCTTTGTCAGAACAGAAACATACCATGAAGTCCAAGAACTGTCTGTAGATCTCCAAGATACAATTGTGATGAGGCCATACAGTTGAAGTAGAAGTTTACATACACCTAGCCAAATACATTAAACTCAGTTCTTACAATTCCTGACATTTAATCCTAGTAAAATTCCCTGTCTTAGGTCCATTGGGATCACCACTTTATTTCTTAAAGAATGTTGAACATCGCTCAGTAAAATAGTAGAGAGAAGATTTATTTCAGCTTTTATTTCTTCATAACATTCCATGGGTCAGACGTTTACATACACTCAATTAGTATTTGGTAGATTGCCTTTGTTAAATTGTTTACTTGGGTTCAAACATTTTGGGTAGCCTTCCACAACCTTCCACAATAAGTTGGTGTGAATTTTGGCCCATTCCTCCTGGCAGAGCTGGTTTAACTGAGTCGGGTTTGTAGGCCTCCTTGCTCGCACACGCTTTTTCAGTTCGTCCACAAATCTTATATTGGATTGAGTCAGGGCTTTGTGGTGGCCACTCCAATACCTGACTTGTTGCCCTTATGCCATTTTGCCACAACTTTGGAAGTATGCTGGGTCATTGTCCATTTGGAAGACCCATTTGCGACCAAGCTTAACTTCCTGACTGATGGCTTGAGATGTTGCTTTTAAACAGCTTGAACATCTTTCTTCATGATGCCATCTATTTTGTGAAGCGCACCAGTCCCTCCTGCCTGCAAAGCACCTCCACAACATGATGCTGCCACCCCTTTTGTCATTATGGCTAAACAGGTTCAATTTTTGTTCCTCAGACCAGAGGTATTTCTCCAAAAAGTACATCTTTGTCCCCATGTGCAGTTGCAAAACCGTCAGTCTGGCTTTTTTATGGCGGTTTTGGAGCAGTGGCTTCTTCCTTGCTGAGTGCCTTTTAGGTTATGTCGATATAGGACTCGTTTTTACTGTGGATATAGATACTTTTGTACCTGTTTCCTCAGCATCTTCACAAGGTCCTTTGCTGTGTTCTGGGATTGATTGCACTTTTTCGCACCAAGCATGTTCATCTCTAGGAAACAGAACGTGTCTCCTTCCTGAGCAGTATGATGGCTGCGTGTCCCATGTGTTTATACTTGCGTACTATTGTTTGTACAGATGAACGTGGTACTTTCAGGCATTTGGAAATTGCTCCCAAGGATGAACCAGACTTGTGGAGGTCTACAATTTTTGTCTGAGTTCTTGGCTGATTTCTTTTCATTTTCCCATGATGTCAAGCAAAGAGGCACTGAGTTTGAAGGTAGGCCTTGAAATACATCCACAGGTACACCCTCCAACTGACTCAGGCTAATTTACATCATTTATCAGAAGCTTCTAAAGCTATGACATAATTTTCTGGAATTTTCCAAGCTGTTTAAAGGCACAGTCAACTCAGTGTATGTAAACTTCTGACCCATTGGAATTGTGATACATTGAGTTATAAGTGAAATAATCTGTCTGTAAACAATTGTTGGAAAAATTAACTTGTGTCATGCACAAAGTATATGTCCTAATCGACTTGCCAAAAACATATAGGTTTGTTTAACAAGAAATTTGATGGAGTGGTTGAAAAACGAGTTTTAATGACTCCAACCTAAGTGTATGTAAACTTCCGACTTCAACTGTATATCTGGGGAAGGGTATAAAATAAGTTATAGGGTYTTGAWRGTTTCSAAGAGCACAGTGGTCTCCATCATTGGGAAGTTMAAAAAATATGGAACTAKCCAAAAAATACGGAWCTGGCCGTCCGACTAAACTGAGCAATCCGGGCAAAGAAGGYCCTTGGTCAGGGAAGTGACAAAGAACCCTATGACCACTCTGACYGAACTACAGAGTTCCTTCACTGAGATGGGAGAACCTGCCAGAAGAACAACAGTCTCTAAAACACTTCACCAATCTGGGCTTCATGGGAGAGTGGCCAGARGGAAATCACACCTGAGAAAAAGGCACATGACAGCATGCTTGGAGTTTGCAAAAAGGAACGTGAAAAACTCTGAGAGCATTAAGCAAAAATATTCTGTGGTCTGAACATTGAACCCAAGCATACAGCCAAAGCAACAATTGAATGGCTTCAGAACAAGAATGTGAAAGTCATTGAGTGGCCCAGCCAAAGCCCAGACTTGAATCCAACCGCTTGCTCAACCACACAAGTCCCAAGGAAACGTTCTCTGGTGGCCCTTTGTCTAGTTTTCCAGGACGTTGCCTAGGACCATGTCAGGAACTTTTTAGGACGTTCTCAGGACCTTTATTTTACTAGTCCTTAGGATGTCGCATGATCGTCTRAAGGGAGCGTTCTCTGAGGGACCTTTTTATAGTTCCCGGGGATGTTTATATGACGTTCTTGGGATGTTGTTGTCATGGTCCCATGAAGGTCCCCTGAAGGTTCTTGGGACGTGATGGTCCCAGGTGTCCCAAATAATTATAAGTAATAAAATGGTATAGGGGTTTTAAGGTAAGTGGTACACTGTTCAGAGAAAATCTTTAATCAATGACCAACATGATTACATTTGACATGATCACTTAGTACTGACTTTTCAATATGACCCCACCTGATYATTTGAACTTATTTCAGCCATTTGAGTTTGGGTTTTCAGTATAGTTGTTTACTGTAGGTGGGACACAATACTCTATTTTAATGTTACTCATGAATCACTATGATAAATATAATAGTTGATAGTATTGCTGTTATATGATATCCAGCGGGAGAACATAAACCATGGGAACACCAATCAGGACTGTATAAACTGCCTCTGAAACTAGTAAAAAAKCACTGATAAAAAAAACTCTCAGGAGATGGATGTTAATGTTCTGTTAAATTGATTTCTGATTCTGTCATATTCATATCATTTGTGACAAAAATGTAACATTTGATGTGAAACACTAATACAAATTATACTATAATACAAGTTACCTCAAGGCATAAATTAAGTAATGTATTTACATTGGTTTAAGTGATAAATCAGCCTTGAATGTATAAAGATATGTTTTGATATTAAAACATCAACAATGTTGAGGATAAAAGGATAACATTTGAGGTAAAAAAATAATCCCGTTGACCTATAACAAGTGAACAATGAAATAAAATGAACAATGAACATTTTGGTCATATTATCAACGTTAAGATCAAATATCATGTCTTTGTCATCTGAACTTGTTTGGATCGTTGGTCACAGCTTGTTGTCAATTAGCCAAAACTAAAAAAAAATGTAATTAATCTGGTACAATTTAAATAAATAAAATGATAAGACCCACATATGATTTTTTTGAAATTTATTTACAAACGTGATTTTTAACACTATATATATTTAGATTTTTTTTTTTTTACATTTATATACATCATCCACACATATTCACTGCCCTCTAAACATGAGGAACTATAATCTTTGCAAATGTTCATTAATTCCAATACCTTCCCTGCAATTAATTAAATATCAAACAACCTATTAAATGAACATATTGTGATATATGTATCAGCAGTAGTTAATTTGTTTCACAGTTTCAATGTAATTTTAACTTTATTTAACTAGGCAAGTCAGTTAATTAAGAACAAATTCTTATTTTACAATGACAGCCTACCCCGGCCAAAACCTCCCTTAACCCGGACGACACCGGGCCAATTGCGCGCCACCCTATGGGACTCCCGATCACAGCCGGTTGCAATACAGCCCGTGATCGAACCAGGGTCTGTAGTGACAACTCTAGCACTGAGACGCAGTGCCTTAGACCGCCGCGCRACTCGGGAACCTCTCGTAAACCCTCAACCCAATTCATATCAAGTATATCAGCACATTCAAATCCATTGACACATACAGTCCAAATTCTTTCTGAAAACTGAACACTCTTATTGAAGTGCAGTGACCCATAACAAAGGGTCTCTCTCTACGTTGGACTGCAGGGTCAGATGTAAAGAAAAAAAAAAAAGACATTATTTAATTGACTGTTAACATGGTAAAACATGCTTACAAGACATTTTGTCTTGACGAATATTATTCAAATGACTACCTATATGAGAAGAGAAATTTAAACTATATTGGTGAGGTAGAGACACTTTGTTTCTTCCTATTTTATAAGGTCCATGTTACTACAGTGTAGGTGAAGCCTGGTCCAAATGAACAAGGTGTTTACCTTTCAGTACACAGTCAAAGGGATGCATGACAACGTGGGGGCAGCTCGCTGTCCCCCTTTGCAGCAAGATAGTGCTGGTACCTCAAGCTCCTTGGTTTGGCATCTCTGCCTGCTGACATTGAGAGTCATTCAAAATGCCACCAGAATATTAAAAAAACATCACCAGATAATTTACTTCCACTGTGATGCAGTAGAGGCAAGTAGCCTAGCGGTTAAGAGCGTCGGGCCAGTAACCAAAAGGTTGCTGGTTTGACTCTCCGAGCCGACTAGGTGAAAAATCTGCCGATGTGAGCAAGGCATTTAACCCTAATTGCTCTGGATAAGAATGTCTGCTAAAATGTAATAAATCAAATATTGTCTGGGTCCTACTATGAACAAAGGAGAACTTGGATTGGATGTCAACATCTGCCTCCCGGCCTGCTCACACATCCTAACTCTTCTCCCCTCGCCTAGTTAAGTGTTCTCACCAGGCTATAAGATCTCCACTTTCTGCGAGCAGATGAGATTACTGTTCACCAGGTTCCACATGTGTATGAGCTCTGATGGTAGCAGCTTGTGGACCACGATCATGCTCTTAAAGAAACAAGGTTCTTGGTTGAGCTTGCTGTCCTTGTTCTTGACCAGACCAAATGTCTTAAAAGCATTGTGCTTGATGGGCGTGACCTGCAGCACCTCCAGACACATGCCCAGGAACACATCATCGATGGGGTACAGCTCCAGAGAGTCTGAGGCCCAGTAGAGCCTCCTGGCCAGGGGTGCGTCCATGAGGAACCCACCGCCTCCGGCGTATGGAGGGTAGTGGGTCTTGTTGTAAAGTGGTTGTGGGATGTAGTACTTGTTCTCCTTCCTGCGAATGGGCTTGGCCTTGAAGAGCACGTCACCAACGAAGAGGTTCTTGACCTGGGCGCTGGCCTCCAGGTACTCAAAGATGTTCTCCACACTGACGAAGACGTCGTCGTCGCCCTTGAAGACATAGCGCACGTCGGCACAGTAGGTGGAGAACCACTTAAGGAAGTGGGTCTCCTTGAGGGTCAGGTTGAAGAAGCTGTCCTGGAAGTCCCATTGGAGGATATCTCTGTAGATGTAGTCTTCGTACTCCAGGAGCTTCTGATGGTTGGCCTTCTCAGCCTCATTGGACGACGTCCCCAGCAAGAACACCGTCTTCACCTTCTTGCCGTCAACAACCTGCTCCTTGCCCCACGTCTTGCGGATCACCTCGCGGCGGTCGTGCTGCGTAGCGATGGACTTGATGACCATGAGCAGGTAGGTCTCCCCGGAGCACTTCTCCGGATGGTTGATGAGCATGGGGAAGAAGCGGCAGTGGCGGTACAGGAGGAACTGCTTAAAGTTCTCCTCCAAGCCCCTGAACCAGTCCTGGTTGGTGAAGTTGAGGTTGGCACTGCAGTTGGCACTGGACACGTCCCAGGTCCGGGAGCCAGCTCGCTCCTGGGTGATGCTGGGCTCCTCCGTGGTGCCAGTGGCGGTGGCTGTAGACTTGGCTTGTTTGGCCTTGCTAGCCTTCCAGAAGGTGTTGGTCCCTGGGTAGAGGCCCGTATTCTGCTGCTGGGCCCTGTTCTCCCCTCCCTCGGAGGGGGCCTCCATGCGACCCTGCCTCTCAATTTGGAAGGGAGCCCCTCTCTGGACCACCGTRAATGTCACCGCAGCCAGAAAGAACACGACACATATCCGCTTGTAAACCCTCCATTTATCCCTAGTGGTCATCCTGGAGAGAGACAGAGGGAAAGGTACTGTTAGTCAGATGAAGAGGGCATGAAAGTCATCTACCATTTCAAATGATCGACTAACTTTGATCATGAAAGCCTGTCATTCTGCATTCTGTACAAAAATCAGATGTCTGTGTGTTGAAACTATACTTTCAGTTCCTGTTGATACTATGTTCCAGACTTACTTCTGCTAGCACATGATACAGTGGTTCCTCCGTTAAAAGTTGCTCATACTACGGCACACCCTGCGTGCCGCTGCAGAATTCTGTGGCACGTCATTTAATTCTCAGCCATTTCTTCTGTTACTGTAAGTCATTGCTAGTTTGACCACGAGGGGATCTTTGAGAAGCATTTGATAGTATTCCGTATTGGCATTACCAGAGAATTTAAAACCTTTTTTGTAATAACATAGTATATGGGATTGATTTTTAAGAAATTTGGCTTAATTAATTTGATTAATATTATGGTGTTTCCATTCAGAGAAAAATGGTCAGTTTGTAAATTCAGACCGTTTTGCTCTCGGAGCGCACACTGMACGTTCGGGCCGAGGAGTAGGGTTGATTTGAGCGTTCTGGCCTTACAACGGCAGTCAAGCACCCAAGCTAACGTTGGCTAGCTACTTCCAGACACAAATGAGACCACTTTGACCATTTTACTCGCCCTAACAGAGCTGGTAAGGCAGTTMTTGTGTTAACCAGAGCGTTGGTGACTGTAAATGTGCAGCTGGAKACAATTTAATTACGRTTTTRRCCKRGAAGTTTACTGACACCGGCCATACTCAACGGGTGTTGAGCGCTCGTAAAGTAATTATTCTGCGTTCTGGTACACTCGGATTTCAGAGCACTCTCGTCTGTTTAGATAATAGGCTGGACACATGACATTTTTAACAACGTTCTTTTCTGATAAAAAAAATGGTTCATTGCATCCGCCGTGGAGCCCAGTTTCATAATATGACCATATTTCCCAGCTGCTTGCCGTCGTTTTGAAGTAATCGCGAAAAAACAGGCCTTATTTTAGGGCATTTTTCACCCAGCCAGCTCCTATTAGTTCTATTGAGCACCGTGGCACCAACTCGCCTTCCGAACGTTCTATTCCCAGTTTATTGTTCAACGTCACAATGCCTGSTTTGCTAACCTGTTCACGTTGTTTTATAGTTAAAATGTAAACAACAAAATGTAAACAACAAAAATAATATTGGAACTCTGCGGTCTTCCCATTGTTTCTTATGGGGGAAATATAGGCATGTCTGTCTATTTCGCCAAATATCTCGCAACGTGTATATTTAGATTTTTTTTCAAGTCGGGTGTAACCGGTGTGAAATGGCTTGCTAATTAGTGGGGTGCGCGCTAATAGCATTTCAATCGGTGACGTCACTCGCTCTGAGACCTTGAAGTAGTTGTTCCCCTTTCTCTRCGACACAAAGGAAGTCAAAGCGGACACCTASYAAGATGYCATCTCAGGTAAGCAGCACTGGGCTGTATTGACGTATCCTAAAAATAACATCTGCTGCTTTAGATTGAACGYTCATATCTCAGTTATTGTTTTCATATCAATAAAAAATTATCTGCTTTCTTTACTTTCAGAGAACGAGCTGACCAAGGGGTCGAAAATGTAGATATTGCTGCCAGATGTTCACTGTCCGAGGAACAGGCCGTGGAAGCTTTATTGCTGGCAAAAGTGTCCATAACCAGAGGTAATTAAACTGTTCTGTGTTCTTTTTCTCCATCTCTGCCTGTCTTGTTGTACATGGAACCCGTCTCACTTGCATTAATTAACAAACCCTTAAGATGTCAGCTTCTAATTTTCAGATTTACACCACATAAACACAACCATTTTCACTGGACTATCTGTTMCTGCCAAGTCATGATTTCCCTGGGGGTTGGTTAGCCTTGCCATAACCAAGTAGTGAGACACATAGCCCTCTATATTTAAATGTTTCAGGTACACTCCGATAGGTGTCTGCGTCACATACAGTATCTTCTATTGACATTAACTTCTATTGTTTGTCCTCATGTGTCTGTTTTTCAGCATGAAGTATTCTGTAGCCACATAGTGTGGACACCAGGTGAGACCACACACACACAATAACAGTGTCTCTTCTTCACTTCATCCCTCTCCCCCTAGGTTATATCAGCTGTTTTGGTGAACCCCTCCCSCYTCTGAACTGGCTGACACAGAGGGCACAGCATGATCATAGTTGAGATGTCACTTGGTCGGGTAAACAGGAAGTATTATTAAAGAGATGCTTTACATTCAAATACAGACAGAGATGTAGTAGTCCCAGAGTTAATGATCCAAGGTCAGTTTTGCATTTCACCTCCTGATTTAACATGACTGACCGTGTTAGAATAAAAAAACACAAGGCTTAATCATGCTCTCTCTCTAMCCACCTGTCTCTCGTCTGCAGGTATGTTTTGATGTGAGAGAGGAAGCCAGTCCCGTCATCGCCACCTCACCCGCTCTTAAGATAACCTTCGGGCCAACTGGGGGCCCAAGGCTGGTTAGGAGACACCYCAAATGTGATGAKCTGAGAGAATATTAGGGTAYCACTGTAATTCATGAATRARATGCTGTCTGKCMCTGTTCTTACCTCTTTCCCTTTCTGTCTTCTACACCTCTCTCCCCACCTCGTCTTTCTTCCTCGTTTTATAATGCACACCATATGTGCATTGAAGTACAAATTGAACTTGTATTTATAATATTACAATTATCATAATTATAATGCATTTATGTATTTATAACACCTGGATAATGAACTTCTTTCAATAAAGCGTTTCACCTTCTCCACTGGTTGAAATMAAGTGTCTCATTGAAATARTKTCCTGTGTCCTCAGATTAATGCAGATGAAGGGAGTTAGATATGCATAGGTTTTTTCTGTTTATATGAATTACAAATCAGCCTTTACTTAAATCATGTTTCTAATCTATTGCATAGTTACAATGTGTAATCATTGATGTCCCAGGAGCAGTAAACACTGTTGAAGTGTATAATTGTAATARATACATGCAGACACAGCATCATTCAAATAATGGTGTTTGATATGACTGAAAAAAGAATGTCTCAGAGATTCATACCTGAACCGCACCTTTATTTGCCAAGGAAGAGTKCATMATCAGTGAATATARTCAATGTACAGGCTACAATGTGGGAATCTCATGCGTGGTAATAACTACAGTACATGTGTATATAGGACTTGCATCCTTGGCACAATAAAGTTATTATATTCTACTCTATCCATTAGCTTCATTAATGCRATTCAGACTTGAAGTTGATACAACAACTATGAAAGCTGGGGTTCATASATTGGTATGAATATTAGTTGAGAACCTAACGTTTTACGTGGCGTCATTARGTCATGTATRTATGTTATATGGGTATGCACGTCAGCTTTGACATCGGTTTTGCACATCGGCGTTAAACTAGATATCGGTCGATTCCGATATGCTCACTGATATATCATGCATCCCTAATTCAGACCCTTTACTCAGTACTTTGTTGAAGCACCTTTGGCAGCGATTACAGCTGTGAGTCTTCTTGGGTATGACGCTACAAGCTTGGCACACCTGTATTTGGGGAGTTCCTCCCATTCTTCTCTGCAGATCCTCCCAAGCGACGCTTGGATGGGGAGCGTCGTTGCACAGCTATTTTCAGGTGTCTGCAGAGATGTTAGATCGGGTTCAAGTCCAGGCTCTGGCTGGGCCATTCAGGACATTCAGAGACTTCTCAAAGCCACTCCTGCTTTGCCTTGGCTGTGTGCTTKGGGTCGTTGTCCTGTTGGAAGGTGAACCTTCACCCCAGTCTGAGGTCCTGAGCGCTCTGGAGCAGGTTTTCATCAAGGATCTCTCTGTACTTTGCTCCGTTCATCTTTCTRTCGAACCTGACTAGTCTCCCAGTCCCTGCCGCTGAAAAACATCCCTACAGAAAAAACTGTTTTTGCTTTGTCATTATGGGGTATTGTGTGTAGYTTGATGAGGAAATGTTTTTATTTAATACATTTTAGAATAATYCTGTAACGTAACAAAATGTGGAAAAAGAGGTCTGAATACTTTCCGAATGCACTGTAATTATAAATATGGCATCAAAATGTTGAAAATCAGATTTTTCCCAAGCTGATCACTGTCTGCAGCTGGCTCTGYTCGTAGTGTAATAAGACAGGCAGGGAGAGTGAGCTCTTCCGTGGTGGTTGGCGAACCCTCAGCCTACTGGCCTGTAGCCATGCGTGGAATCGTCTGTGCCACAAAAGCGCGCTGAAGTGGCAAAGTCGATATCCACATTTATAAACACAGGGTGGTGTTATTTGTGGTCGTAAACATTATCTTGAGTTACTTCTATGAGGGGGAGGGTGTTCAATTTATTTTACCCCCCCCCCGCACTGTTTCCAACATGTAATTTTGTCATTTGGGTGACCTTTCCYTTTAACTTTAAAGTTGCAAATTTGCATCTCCACCATCAAGGGGGGGGGGGGGGGACTGTTTTGCCTGGGATTTGGGCATAACAGTAACACCACTGTTACTGTTGTCACTGATATTGTGATACAGTAACACTGATGTTGTCTCTTTCTGTTCTGAGCAAGATGTTCTCTTTAAAGACAGCATGTAACTTCTTATAATGCTTTGTTTAAATAATGATACAATGGATAAAACGTATACAATTGTGTTTGTTGGATAGTTTTTTTTCATACTCTGATAGGTCTACTGTGTGTCATTGTGTTTGTAGATAGGCTATCATTTAAWTGTATCTCTGTAATTTCTGCTAACCCATTATCATTTGATCTCTGTAACTTCTGTTAACTCATTATCATTTAATCTCTGTAATTTCCCGGTAACCCATTTGATTTCTGTAACTTCTGGTAACTAATTGTCATTTGTGAATGCCTAGRCCTTATGTTGAAAGATTGAGTAAGAACAAACTATGCCAATTCTACACGGTGATAAAGTCAAGGTCTTTCCTCTCTAGGGTGGCAGGTAGCCTAGCGATTAAAAGCGTTGGGCCAAAAGGGCATGGTTCGAGTCCCCGAGCCGACTAGGTAAAAAATCTGTCGATGTGTCCTTGAGCAAGGCACTTTACCCTAATTGTAACTCGCTCTGGCTAAGAGCGTCTACTAAATGTAACGTCATCATACACTGCAGTTGGAACTAGTTCGAGACATTCCCAGTCAGACGCACTGAAATCTTTGCACGGAGTAGCCTGTGAAAACTTTTCCAAAACACAGTTAGAAAGTAGACTAATCCCTAAAACAGTTTTATTTCAGGTTGTTAGATCGTTTTTAGTCACTTTAGTGGTCTACTATGATGTGTGATGACAACTGTCAAGGCTGTCATCAAAAACCTAATGAGAGTCGATTCTCCCTATATGAGGGCTAATACACTTCAATAMAAAATATGCCTATTACGCGTTAATAAATAGACGTAACCATAGAAGAAAATAATGCTGAAACTTGCTATTATAGTTATAGGGCGGCGATGTATAGTATTTATTTGTCTCAATAAGGCATTACCGTTGGCCTTATTACAAAATTGCAAAGGTGAAGAACACACGCATATATTCTTCATAATTATTTCCATAACCTCATAATAAACAAGAAGAACAATAATYATACTATTAAATAGCCTGCTTCTTCTACTCAAGGACAACGCACAGTATTACACAGTCGGTAGGCTATTATTTAAAAAATATTATACTTACATTTTTTTTCTCCGAATGGTGATTCCAAGTGCAAGTAAAGTCACTGAATATCACCTTACTGTGCCTTAAAAGGGATGGCTTGCTTGCGTACGGTCCTTTCAAATGGATGCCAAGAAATAGTCCATTCTCTTTTCGAAGTGAACAAAGAAACCAGAACGTTACTTTGCCTCTGGTCGCGTATTTCTCTGAAGCGTGCGTTGGGATCAATGCCATCAAGTGGTCACCCTCGACAGCTCTGCATCTTTAAAAGCATGACCGAGGCTTTATGCAAATAGTGACAGGATGCATGCATGATAGATAGAGTAGTCCTTCCGCCCATCCCTAAAATATGCCAACAATCTCTCTACTCATATTATAGCAATGGATTCATCAGTTGTGTTCACAAGAGTTGTCTTGATTTCATGTTTTTATTTCATCACATCTCCATCAACAAATAAGACCTACAAGGCAAATGTTTTTTTTTTTTTTCCTCAGATTTGGCAAAACTGTCTCCAGATGTAACTTAATTGACACAGATGTGATCTGCGGCTGTAGCAAAAATATTATTACCATGTTGCATTTATTATATTATATATATATATATTTTTAAATAATCAATATAATAACAATGGAATACTAACAATAAWATTATCAATACTAATATTCATAATAAATAATAATTTAAGCATAGCTGTATAATTATGATAATAAATGTTGTTACGATTGTTGCTACATGATAACAGTAATTATGTTATTGTATAGTATTATATCCATATAGTATAATACTAATATTATTGTCCTTGTTTTTAATGATTACTTATTATTATGATGATGTTCATAATGATATGAATAATCTTGTTGATATGATTAATATTACTTTTGTTATTTATTATATTTTAATTAGTATGTATATTATTATTAATATTACTATTATTCATTGTTTTCTATTGTAAAACATTTGTAGTTACTTTGCCTCGTGGAACAATGAATGTGTAGGTGGAAGTTTTGTTGTAGATAGGTGTGTCTGTGCCTCATTTGAATTGTGAGTTGAGGGCGTCACATCGACCTTTGGATAATAGCACACTTAACCTTGTCAAAAGCAATAACGTGAAAGTCACTGCTCTAACAGGATACAAACAGGTACGCTACCTGGATTGAGAAAGGGTATCTGACGTCAACAATGTGTTTCTGGAGGTAATGAGCTGTCCTCAAGCAAATGATATTAATCTGTTCCTAACGTGTGCACGCCTATAGGTCTATGGTGCACACAGGCGTAGTGTGCTCAGAGATGTCTCTTATTTGTTCAAAGATGCATCATCCAGGCGTATTGTGGTCAGTCAATGCTGGTCTGTGAGATATACATTTCTATCGCTTAGCAACGGCATGTTAAGTGATTTTAAAAGAATGGTCAACAGCGTTGTGTTTATATAGCCGGGTATTTCGACACATGCCGTTTAGGGCTTGGTGTTGGATCAAAAGCACTCCCTTTGTCTCTTTCAGAATACTTGGAAACCGATTTCTCTCCACAATCATTATTATTTTTTTTTTAATAGCTGACAGCGAACTCAATCAGTTGCTAGTGATTTTCCTGATAGCACTTTCAAAAAACTGTTTGATTTTAACCGAAGTGAGTCCTCAGGTGGAGGGAGTTGACACTTCATAACCCCCCTTCCCTTGACATTTGTTGTCTTGTGTTCAGCACTGATTGTCTATTATATACTGGGTGGTTTGAGCCCTGAATGCTGATTGGCTGACAAAACATTTATTTTTACTGTTCTAATTACATTGGCAAACCATTTTATAATTGCAATAAGTCACGTCGTGTGGTTTGTGGTATATGGCCAATAAACCACGACTCCGTGTTGTGTCGTGCAAATAGAACAGCCCTTAGAAATGGTATATTGGCCATATAACACACCCCGTCATCCCTTATTGCTTAAAGGGTGTTAGGGAAGAAACCACTCTAGTTGAAAAGGGGACTAAGGTGTTAGGGAAGAACCACTCTAGTTGAAAAAGGGGACTAAGGTGTTAGGGAAGAAACCACTCTAGTTGAATAGGGGGACTAGAGGTTTAGGGAAGAAACCACTCTAGTTGAATAGGGGACTAAGGTGTTAGGGAAGAAACCACTCTAGTTGAATAGGGGACTAAGGTGTTAGGGAAGAAACCACTCTAGTTAAAAGGGGACTAAGGTGTTAGGGAAGAACCACTCCAGTTGAATAGGGGACTAAGGTGTTAGGGAAGAAACACTCAGTTGAATAGGGGACTAAGGTGTTGGGAAGAAACCACTCTTGTTGAATAGGGGACTAAGGTGTTAGGGAAGAACCACTCTAGTTGAATAGGGGACTAAGGTGTTAGGGAAGAAACCCTCTAGTTGAATAGGGGACTAAGGTGTTAGGGAAGAACCACTTAGTTGATGGGACAAGGTGTTAGAGAAACCACTCTAGTTGAATAGGGGACTAAGGTGTTAGGGAAGAACCACTCTAGTTGAATAGGGGACTAAGGTGTTAGGGAAGAAACCACTTCTAGTTGAAAAGGGGACTAAGGTGTTAGGGAAGAAACCACTCTAGTTGAATAGGGGACTAAGGTGTTGGAAGAACCACTCTAGTTGAATAGGGGACTAAGGTGTTAGGGAAGAAACACTCTAGTTGAAAAGGGCTAAGGTGTTAGGGAAGAAACCACTCTAGTTGAATAGGGGACTAAGGTGTTAGGGAAGAAACCACTCTAGTTGAATAGGGGTAAGGTGTTAGGGAAGAACCACTCTAGTTGATAGGGGCTAAGGTGTTAGGGAAGAAACCACTCTAGTTGAAAGGGGACTAAGGTGTTAGGGAAGAAACCACTCTAGTTGAATAGGGGACTAAGGTGTTAGGGAAGAAACCACTCTAGTGAATAGGGGCTAAGGTGTTAGGGAAGAAACAACTCTAGTGAAAGTGGGACTAGGTGTTAGAAAGAAACCACTCTAGTTGAATAGGGACTAAGGTGTTAGGGAAGAAACCACTCTAGTTGAATAGGGGACTAAGGTGTTAGGGAAGAAACCACTCTAGTTGAATAGGGGACTAGGGTGTTAGGGAAGAAACCACTCTAGTTGAATAGGGGACTAAGGTGTTAGGGAGAAACCACTCTAGTTGAATAGGGGACTAAGGTGTTAGGGAAAGAACCACTCTAGTTGAATAGGGGACTAGGTGTTAGGGAAGAAACCACTCTAGTTGAATAGGGGACTAGGTGTTAGGGAAGACCACTCTATGTTGAATAGGGACTAAGGTGTTAGGGAAGAAACCACTCTATTTGAATAGGGGACTAAGGTGTTTAGGGAAGAAACCACTCTATTTGAATGGGTAATAAGGTGTTAGGGAAGAAACCACTCTAGTTGAATAGGGGACTAAGGTGTTAGGGAAGAAACCACTCTATACTCTACTCAGTATACTCTGTATACTGTACACTGAAGAAGGCTGCAGTCAAAATGCGTCCGTGTAGAGCAATACATTGATAATTGATGATTGTTTTTTGATGTGCTGTCGCTCTCTATTACGATTGTTTACACGCTGACAGAACAGTACAGATGACACTGCAACCGCGCCTCACCCACAGTGAGCCGAGGCTTCACCGTCCCTGAACCGCCTAGAGAGAAAGAACAGAATAAAGACCTGCTACAAAAACAGGAATTTTTTAATCTGAAGCCAGCTGTGTTCCAAAATCCCCTCTTCCTCTCCTTCTCGGTTCCATTTCCTGGATTCAACCAACCGTCCTTCTCRGTGGGCCATGTGCATCCTGTCGTTTTGCCTGGTTTTATTTTTTCCGTTTTCTCTTTCCCCCAAACTGGATTGTCTTTCTTCTTTATGGCTGTTTAAAAGGCTTGTCYACTCTCAACAGGTTTGGTGTACTGTAGAAAACATTAACGACAACAAAATGAGGAAACCTGATATGCTTTGATTAGGATATTTATTTCCTTACCAGAAATTGGCCCACCTTTCAAACAAACCGATTATGATGACAATGTGACAATTGATATATGTGTGTGTGTGTGCATGCATGCATGATATATACAGTGTCTAGTCAAAGTCTTACACACCTTGTAGGATACATTTTGTCCTCCCCACGACAACCTACTTCACATTTTAAAAGTGAAAGGAAATMATAGAAAACTTTCCAAAGGAATAATAAATTAAAAAAATAACCGAAGATATCTTGTTTTCATATACAGTATCTTCACACCCCAGAGTTAATACTTGGTGGAAGCATCTTTTGGCTGCCATTACATCTTTGAATCATGTTGAATAAGATTTTTCAGACTTTCCAAAACCTTTGAGGGAGCATATATCAATTGTTTTAGTCAAAATTGCTCAAGCTCATTAAATTTGGTCAGGAATCATTGATGGACAGCAAATATTCAAACCTTGTCTCTGATTTTTAAAAACAAATTTAAGTCAGGACTGAGACTAGACCATTCAGGAACACTCAAAACCTCTTGGAAAGGCATTCAGATGTGTCTTTGACATTAACATTTTGTAAAACTTTATCCCAGAGTTAGGACAATAGCCTTCAAGCATACATCAAAATCCACAAAGAAAATAATTTACCACAAAATCCAAATGTTGCAAATAGTSATTGAAAACCTGTGATTGGAATTGAAGAGGTCAGACTATAAGCGTAGATGAAAGATATCAAAGGCCTGGGTAGATTCTGTATGGAGGAATGGTCTAAGATCCCTCCTCAATGTCTTCTCCGATCACATAAAGCCTTTTAGAAAAGGCTCACAGTCGTTACCGTCACAAGTAACGTGCTGGAGTATTGAAAACGGGTCCCAATAATTTCAACCCCTATCTTTTTGCGATAAAAAAAAAAAAAAAAAGACTTGTTAAACAAAATATCTTTCTCTGAACAATTGTATTAGTATAAAATATATTAAATAAACATTTGAGCATGCAATATATCTCAGTATTTGTATGATTTATTTTATAGTCTTTTATTGTGCATCTGTTATAGTGTCCATGTAATAATATGGAACCTATGATAGTCTGAGTTGTGACCCTCCCTCACTCATTGTGCTTCAGAACCTCAGCCTCATAATTCGGTTCAGGGCTTGGTGTGGTGAACTCTCACAGAGTTTTCGAAGGCTCGTTGGTACTCCAATGTCTTCCCACAGTGCTATAGTTGGTGTCTGGATTCGCTTTGTGGTTGTGAGTACCATTCTGTGATTACAACGGAAACTGGTGTGAGCTTTGTTCGTGATATAAATAATTCCAGCTGATCCGTGCAGTCTTGTACAAAATGGTCGCGCCTTGGTACCTACTCTCTGAATGGTCATCAACTCGATTGTGCATCAATCTCCATGTCTCAAGAGCAGGCGTTCTTAATGTTTTGTACACTCGGTGGATATGAGAGAGACAGTGTGTGAWGTTAAGTGCTAAGGTCAAATTATATTTCCCCTCCCCCATATTTCACTGTCTATGTTTATTGATTACCATAAATCTGCTGCTCCGAGACTACTTGTACCTCTACCCCCCCCCCCCTTCCCTTCACATTAAATCTGTCATCTCTCAGGAATGAGGAAGTAAAGGAGTGCTCGGGGGGGCTATGAAACAGGCTGTTAATAAGAAATGGAAACCTAGCAGCCATTGTCTACATCTGTTTTGCTATGGAAACCATAATCCTGTTTTGGATTTGCTTCATGTTTTATTTCATGTTTGTGARCTCACGAAAGACAATACAGCCACATTACCCCAACTCTGTTTATACAGGTTCCTCAGTTACGAGGCTTGCATCTAATTATTGTATAAAATGAATGAGTAAAGATGAAACTATTTGCGAAATTATGTAATGTTAACCTTTAAAATGAGAGAATTGACCTCCCATGTAAAGTTGAACTAAGTCAGTAGCCACGCCCAAGCGAATAGACATTGGTTGGAAATGATGAACCAACTCCTTTTCCACTCTTTAATTCTTGTCAATASGGGGGCGCTGTTTTCACTTTGGAAAAAGTCGTGCCCAAATTAAACGGCCTCGTACTCTGTTCTAGATCATACAATATGCATATTATTATTACTATTGGATAGAAAACACTGTGAAGTTTCTAAAACTGTTTGAATTATATCTGTGAGTAAAACAGAACTRATTTGGCAGCAAACTTCCATACAGGAAGTGAAAAATCTGAAAACGAGGCTCTGTTTCAGGGCCTGCCTATTCAACTGGCTTTTATTTATCGATATGTATTCACTTCATACGCCTTCCACTAGAAGTCAACAGGCAGTGGAAGGTTGAATGGGGTGTCTAGCTTGATCTGAGGCCGAATAAGAGCTTTTGGAGTGACAGGTCCGGTATTTTGTTTGTTTTCGACGACGCGCGGGGGACCTCGACATTGTCTTCTGAAAAGCGTTCCGTATACACGGCGAATATCTCCGGCTCTGATTTTATTTGATACATATGAGAAAAACATCATAAAGTAGGATTTTTCAACCAAGTTTTATCAGTTTATTCAACGTTTATTGGGACTTTTGGAATTTTCCGTTCTTTGCGCCAAGAGAGGATGGGAATGTTCGCGCCACAATGCTAGCCAAGGTTGCTAATTCGACAGAAGAAATGACATTTCTAAAACCTACAATCGATTTTATTCTGAAATAGGGGTCTCCTGGTCACAAATCATTCTGATGGATAGCTCGAGCAAAGTTTATAATCATTTATGATGTTATTTCGATCTGTGTATTGGGACTCTTATTTCTCCGCCGGGGTGGTTGAGCCTTCTTCAATTTAACCCAAGCTCGGTATGTTGTGTAAATTTTATTTAAAATAATTTAACACAACTCTGATGGTTGCATTGTTAAAACCCAGTGTATTCTTCATTTGCCATTACAACAAGTATTTTTATGTAAGTTTATGATTGAGTATATTGTCATCAGATTAGGTGAGTGTCAAATAATCCTCCGGGACATAGTCTGGTCGAATTGTTTCTTACGAATATTTCAAGATTTTCAGCTGAACTTGCGGTTCTTTTATAACCACGAGTTTGCAGCTGCTAAGATCAGGCGACCAGTTTAATCCTAAATACTAAAGACATAAGGATTTGTGTGTATTGTCAAATGGCCGTATTTTACTGAGATATGATGTTCATCCAGAGCACTGTCAGTCTGCGAAAGGACGTCAATGTATTAGTGGATTACATATTGCATCTCGTAGTTCTTCGGTTTTGTGCGAAAACCTATGTCTGTGCCTGCGTAGGTAAATGCGTTTGTCGGGTTTTCTACCTGTTCAGTGAAGTGAAGTACGAAAATCTATCTATTTTGTGCGTGCCTCTTACGCTGTTAGAACTTGAGCATCTAACGATTAAATTTCGTGTAGACTCGGAAATGTTTGCAGGTGCTTGTGATTTGCACTTATACGTATGCTTTATCTATCAATTCCTGCGTGACACACATTGCATTTTTTGGAGTATCTCTATTCACTCTCTCGAAATAATATGTATCGTTATTCATGATTGTCTCTCGTCTAATAGATAGTCCTATGTATATCGTTGAATCAATGCTGCTTTTGATGTAGTCTATTTATTGTATCTAATAGTCAGGCTACAACTCGTAATACCCAGCAATGTTAATAAGCGATAAGAGATCTCTCATTGTGTGTGACATGAGACCACAATTTATACACTTTATTTTACTAAACATAATGTATTAACTATTGTCGACGTCATAGATATATGAACATGATTGATTCATTCGATATAGAGTGTTCTCAATATCTCATCCAATAGCATATAACTTTTTGTCCTAACCGCTATTGATTGGTGTTAGCTTACCATGGGTGGCCATCCCTGACCCTTATGAGAACTGTGCCTGAGTTGTTTGTGTAGTGATAGTTTCGTTTGAACAATTTATACCCAGAGGCTAATATGAAGATGTATAATTTAGTGTTATTTGTTTTGTTTTATTTTTTTTTTTTTGTTCTTTTTTTTGTTTTATCTATCTATTAGGTCTGTGTTGAGTCTTTTTAGCTTTACAATTTCATCATTGTTTTTTTTTGGTTTTGATTTGACGAGTTGGCTTTTAAACATTCTGTGCTTTGATGGCGATAACCCTTATGATATACAGGTGTTGGTTTTGTGGTTGTTTTTTTGTTGGGAATCGAAATGTATTTGGGTGGAATAGTATGTTCCTGGCGTTTTGCTATTGTGGTGGGGTAGCTTAGTGTAGATGCGGGGCTTAATTCCTGTCTTTTGTAGCGTTATCTAATTAAATTACATATTGTGTTTTCGCTGTAAACATTTAAAAATCGGAATGATGGTTGGATCACAAGATGTTTTACTTTTCTTGCTGTATTGACTTGTGATTTCAAGAAATATATTATATGATATCCCTGTCCGTTAAGCTAGGCTATGCTAGTCAGCTTTTTTGATGAGGATGCTCCCGAATCCGGGGATGGTATGAAGTAAAGGTATATAAAAAACTCCTGACGAAAGTAAACTCAGTTCCAAATAACGGGACGACTTGTCCCCCCGTTGAAAAGGGCTCATTCTGATTTCAACTCTACAGACCAGGAAACGTGAGAGCTTGTCCCCCACGTTGAAAAAGGGCTCATTCTGATTTCAACTCTACAGACCAGGAAACGTGAGAGCTTGTCCCCCACGTTGAAAAGGGCTCATTCTGATTTCAACTCTTACAGACCAGGAAACGTGAGAGGCTTGTTCCACACGTAAAATGGTATGAAGCCACAATCCTATGTTGGATTTGCTGCACACGATTTACCGAAAGGGAAGAGTAGTGGTCTCTGTCCCATTCTGTCAGTCTATCATTCTGCTCTCTCTCTCTCTCTCTCTCTCTCTCTCTCTCTCTCTCTCTCTCTACTCTCTCTCTCTCTCTCTCTCTCTCTCTCTCTCTCTCTCTCTCTCTCTCTCTCTCTCTCTCTCTCCTCTCTCTCTCTCGTCTTCTCTCTCTTCTCCTCTCTCTCTCTCTCTCTTCCTCTTCTCTCTCTCTCTCTCTCTCTCTTCTCTTCTTCTTCTCTCTCTCTTCTTCTCCCCTCTCTCTCTCTCTCTCTCCTCTCTTCTCTTTTTGCACATTCTATTTGTTCAACGTGATGGAGTTCCTCATTGAAATACAGATGGAACAAAAGTGTGCAATGAAACCTCTGTCAGCTGTGGCTCAAGGTAAACAGCCCCCCCCCCATACCCATTCAAAAGCCCATCGTTTAGTAAACATCACTCTAAGGTTACCGTAAATCAACACACAAGCGTAGACCTCTGGGTTTTTAAAAAGCAGTCTGAGACTGGAATATACTGGAAGCTGCAGATGTCGTTTCGGGTAAGTAGTTTTGTMTTTGGCTGTTACTCTAACTCAGCGTGTCACTTCCTCATCAGCTTTCTAATAGATTAAGGTGTCACTTATTTACAGATATGTTCCTCAGGTGCCAGAAGAACCATGCGATATGCATTGTTGACAGAGATAATAGCAGACGATATTGCCACAGAGATCACAGATATCTCCCTGTAACTGTGTGTGTCTTTACATGTGTGTGTGTGTGTGTGTGCGTGCGTGCTGACTTCACCCAGAGGCTGAACAGGAAGGACCGGAGGCAGCCACACAGCTTTGCTCACTTTTCAAACGATGCAGACCGATTTCTACTTGTATATATTATGGATCCCAATTAGCTGCWGCCTGGGGTCCAGCAAAATGAAGGCAGTTACACAATTTAAAAAAACATMACAATACATTCACAACAGATTTCACAACACATTAAGTGTGTGCCCTCAGGGCCCTACTCCACTACCACATATCTACAAAACAAAATCCATGTGTACGTGTGTGTATAGTGAGTACGTTATCGTGTGTTGGTATGCATGTGACTATGTTCGTGTTGCTTCACAGTCTCTGCTGTTCCATAAGGTGTATTTTTATCTGTTTTTTATTTTACTGTTTGAATCAGTTACTTGATGTGGAATAGAGTTCCATGTAGTCATGGCTCTATGTAGTACTGTGCGCCTCCCATAGTCTGTTCTGYACTTGGGGACTYTGAKYAGACCTCTGGTGGCATGTCTTGTGGGGTATGAATGGGTGTCTGAGCTGTGTMCCAGMAGTTRAAACAGACASCTRGGTGCATTCAACATGTCAATAKCTCTCARAAAGACAAGRAGTGATGAAGTKAATCTCTCCTRTACTTTGAGCCAGGAGAGATTGACATGCATATTATTAATGTTAGCTCTCCGTTTACATCTAAGGTCCAGCCGTGTTGCCCTGTTCTGYGACAATTGCAATTTTCCTAAGTACTTTTTTGTGGCACCTGACCACACAACTGAACAGTAGTCAAGGTGCAACAAAACTAGGGCCTGTAGGARCTGCCTTGTTGATAGTGCTGTTAAGAAGGCAGAGCAGTGCTTTATTATGGACATACTTCTCCCCATCAGCTACTGTTGTATCAATATGTTTTGACCATGACAGTTTACAATCCTTGGGTTACTCCAAGCAGTTTTGTCACGACTCCCGCCGAAAGTTGGCTCCCCTGCATGTTCAAGCGGTGCTCGACGGTTGTCGTCACAATTTTCTAGCCTATTTTAAGCTTGTTAGGCCGCTCTAGTTTGTGCGGGATTATTTTGTGTTCACGTTTAGTGTTGGCTGTGTTTTGTGCTCTGCACCGTTTTACCCTGTGTTTTGGGTGGTCAGTGTTTTCTGCCCTGTGTTTTTGGGTTGGTCAGTGTTTTCGCCCTGTGTTTTGGTTGCAGTGTTTTTCTGCCCTGTGTTTTGGGTTGGTCAGTGTTTTTCGCCCTGTGTTTTGGGTTGGTCAGCGTTTTTCTGCCCTGTGTTTTGGGTTGGTCTAGTGTTTTCCCTGCCCTGTGTTTTGGGTTGGTCAGTGTTTTTCTGCCCTGTGTTTTGGGTTGGTCAGTGTTTTCCTGCCCTGTGTTTTGGTTGGTCAGTGTTTTTCTGCCCTGTGTTTTGGGTTGGTCAGTGTTTTTTGCCCTGTGTTTTGGTTGGTCAGTGTTTTTCTGCCCTGTGTTTTGGGTTGGTCAGTGTTTTCCTGCCCTGTGTTTTGGGTTGGTCAGTGTTTTTTCGCCTGTGTTTGGGTTGGTCAGTGTTTTTCTGCCCTGTGTTTTGGGTTGGTCAGTGTTTTCGCCCTGTGTTGGCATGCCGGAATAAAAAGTGCCTATATTTCTTGAACCCTCTGCTCTCTGCCCCTGACTCCTACCTTCCACTCCTAATCATCCGTGACAAGTTTAGTCACCTCAACTTGCTCAATGTCCACATTATTCATTACAATATTTAGTTGAGGTTTAGGGTTTGTGAATGATTTGTCCCAAATAGTCCTAAATATTTCAAGAAATAAAAACATTCTAACTTATTCCTTGACAATTATTCTGAAACTAACTGCAACTCTTTGTTAAGTGTTGCAGTCATTTCAGTCGCTGTAGTAGCTGAATGTATAGTGTTGAGTCATCCGTATATATATATATATATATATATATATATATATATATATATATATATAGACACACTGGCTTTACTCAGTGCCAGGGCATGTCATTAGTAAAGATTGAAAAAAGTAATGGGCCTAGACAGCTACCCTGGGGAATTCCCAGATTATGTTGGAGAGGCTTCCATTAAAGAACACCCTCTGTTTCTGTTAGACTTGGTTGGCTGATTGGTCGGCTATTTGAGCCGGTAAAGGGGCTTTAATAATTAGCTTCCCTCCAGGCCTGAGGCACACACTTTGTAGTAGCTAAATTGAACATATATTACATTACATTTAAGTCATTTAGCAGACGCTCTTATCCAGAGCGACTTACAAATTGGTGCATCCCTTATGATATCCCAGTGGAACAACCACTTTACAATAGTGCATCTAACTCTTTTAAGGGGGGGGGGGGGGTTAGAAGATTACTTTATCCTATCCTAGGTATTCCTTAAAGAGGTGGGTTTCAGGTGTCTCCGGAAGGTGTGATTGACTCCGGACCTGGCGTCGTGAGGGAGTTTGGTTCACCATGGCAAATAGGAGTGGCAATATCGTCTGCTATATCCTCAGTTATTTTCCATCCAAGTGTCAGACCCTGTGACTTGTCATGTTGATAGACAACAATAATTTTTACACCTCTTCCACACTTACTTTACGGAATTCAAAAATTACAATGCTTGTCTTTCATAATTTGGTCAGATATACTTGGATGTGTAGTGTCAGCAGTTAGATGGCATGTCAATGCCTAAGTCTGTTAATCTTGCCAAAGAAAAATCAGTAAAGTAGTTGGCAATATCGTGGGTTTTGTGATGAAGAACCATGTGATTCAATGAATGATGGAGAGATTTGCCTTTTTGCCCACAATTTAATTTAAGTTGCTCCAAAGCTTTTTACTATCATTCTTTATATCATTTATCTTTGTTTCATTGTGTAGTTTCTTCTTCTTTTTATTCAGTTTAGTCACATGATTTCTCAATTTGCAGTATGTTTGCCAATCGGTTGTGCAGCCAGACTTATTTGCCATTTATTTTGCCTCCCTCTCAAACACGGAATTGATCAATTACTCATCAATTGACGGGGATTGAACTGTTTTTAACGTCATTTTCTTAATGGGTGCATGCRAATAAGTATCTGGCATAAGCAATTTCATAAATGTGTCAACTACTGCATCTGCTTTCAAGCAACGTTCTGCAGCGTTAGTAAAGATGTGATCGATACATGTTGGTGATTTAATTCCTGTGCTGTTTGTAACTACCCTTGTAGGTTGATTGATAACCTGAACCAGGTTGCAGGCACTAGTTACAGTTTAAAGCTTTCTCTTGAGTGGGGCAGCCTGATGAAAACTAGTCAATATTTAAAAACACCCAGAAAATAGACCTCTCTGTAGACATCACATACATGATCAAGCATTTCACATGTTATCCAGATACAGACTCTTAGTACTTGGTGGTCTATAGCAGCTTCCCACCAGAATGGGCTTTAGGTGAGGCAGATGAACCTGTAGCCATATTACTTCAACAGTATTTAACTTGAGATCCTCTCTAAGCTTTACAGGAATGTGGTTCTGAATATAAACGGCCAGACCTCAACCTTTGGCATTTCAGTCTTTTCTGTACATCTTGTAACCATGCATTTCTTCTGTATTATCAAAAGCATTGTCTAAGTGCGTTTCAGAGATTGTCCGAATATTAATGTCATCTGCTACTAGCAAATTATTGTTTTCATTAACCTTGTTTCTTAAGCTACATATGTTAACGTGGGCTATTTTTTAGCACTTTTCTTGGATGCTTGATTGTTTTCATTGCTTTACTGGGAAGCTTAGCAGAAGTAGACATGCTCATGTTATTTATTTTAGTGCAGGGTGAGCTGCACACAGTGGACTTTCTGCTACAGCACACCACCTCAGTGCTAACAGTATAACTCTTGTTCATAGGCACATGATTACTGCATACAATAGCTGAAGGATCAGTTGAGGCATTCAGGGCAGTAAGAGGGACTTAAATTAGGCTACTTATGTGTATTTATTATGGATCCCCATTGGCAGCAGCTACTCTTCCTGGGGACCGGCAGAATTAAGACAGTTATACAATTTGTATTCCAGCGCCCCCTGGGATAATGTACATTTGCTGAAGCATTATGACATCTCAGCGACACAATGGTAGGGATTAAGTGAGCTGGTCTTGGGTCATTTATAAGTCACTATCTCAACGCAGCCTTATAATGCTGTGAAAGGATCCAGGAACCCAAATGATTTGGGTGGATCCCATCCTCCTTATAATATGAGCTTTGTTTCCAGAAAGTATCAACATTGTCAATACAGCACAGGACATTCGGATGACAAGGCGGAAAACATCCTTTAGGCCCGAGCGGTATCCTGCCATAGGAGTTGAGAAAGAGAAAGTTCCAATCTCCGTTTTCCCCATAAGTTTGTACAGAATTTAGATTTGTTAATCTAAGCATAGCTACCTCAATCCTGTAGTCCTCCGCTAGCAAACAATTGCAGCATTGGAACTCCGGATTGTCAATATTGTCCCGGACAAGAGACGCTGGAAACATTCGTTAGCTCCAGGCGAAGTGGGCTCCATTGCAACCTAGCTAGTTAGCTGGCTAGTTGGTAGCAGGTGTGGACACAGGTTTCCGAGTTCTTGAGTTCTGAATTTTTTGGGGTCGAGTCGGTGTCTCCCGACAGCAGTCCATGGCCTCCATGTATGTTGGTGATCTTCATCTAGATTTACTGAAGCCTTGCTATACGAGAAATGGCAAAGATTTAACCTTTTTATCTCCTGCTGCTTCCTGGTTGAGAACCATCAGTCTCAGACCAACACTATGCTCCTGTACCGTTTGAGAACCATCAGTCTCAGACCAATACTATGGTCCCGTACCGTTTGAGAACCAACAGTCTCAGACCATCAGTCTCAGACCAACACTATGCTCCTGTACCGTTTGAGAACCAACAGTCTCAGACCATCAGTCTCAGACCAACACTATGCTCCTGTACTGTTTGAGAACCATCAGTCTCAGACCAACACTATGATATGACCAACACAGTGATATAACTCATATTTTTGTATGACAACAGAGAGTTTTGTCTCCACAAAAATGTTGACAAAACTGTGCGGTATCTCCACAATGCTTGTGCAATTATCTTTGTGAAGAAAAACCAAATGCGTTGTACATCAGTTGTACAACGTGAGTGTGTAAGGGGCTAACAGACAGTAATAAGTGTCTCTGGATAAGAGCGTCTGCTAAATGACTAACATGTAAATGTAGTAAAACATACACCCAAACCACTCACATGCGGTAAGCGTAACATATTCAACGGAAATCGGTCACTCCATTTAGTATTATACGTTCCGTATTCAAATACGTATGATAAGTTGCGAATTCTAATTTCTTGTGACTAACGTTAGCTAGGTAGTTAACGTTAGCTAAGCTAGGGGTTAGGGTTAAAAGTTAATTTAAAGGTTTAAGGTTATGGAAAGGGTTAGGTAACATGGGTCGCTAATTAACTCAAATACCCAAAGTTGTCCGTGATGAGTCCGTAAGTAAACTTCTATCTTATGTAACCATACCAAACATATCATACTAATGTGATTGTCCCAGATTAACATTTACTATGTTACGTATAGTCTTTGAGGGGCAGCAGGTAGACTAGTGGCCAGTAACCAAAAGGTTGCTAGATTGAATCCCCGAGCTAACAAGGTAAAAATCTGTCGTTCTGCCTCTGAACAAGGCACTGTTCCTAGGCCGTCATTGAAAATAAGAATTTGTTCTTAACTGACTTGCCTCGTTAAATAAAGATTAAATAAATCAAATATGAGACCAGGCTAAAACCACAGTATAAAATGGCCTTCAACAATATAAGGATAGTTTTGTTCAGGTTTTCTGAGGTTTAGAGGGACTTTCTGAGGACATTTCTGTAAAGGTCACACACGTAAAATTAAACATCATATAATCTGTGAACTCACATCGTTGTCCTGAATTGGCGACAACATTAAATGGTACATTAGAAATGTTGAAAGTGTCGAAGGTGTTAGTGTGGATTTACAGTTTTGGTGGTGTATTTGACTGAAAGTCACTTCAAATCCTATGACACGTAAAATAAGTTACATAACACATAATGACAAAAACAAAAAACGTGCATTCATTCCATGGCATCGCTATTCACATCTTAAGTTGGTAAARGTGACAATCAAATCACTGAAAATGCGTCTTTAAAGAAACCAGCCACTTGATCAATTTCAAACGTTGGTGAAGTCAGTTGAGCAACGTTGGGGATGGGTGGATGGAGTCTTGGAACCGAACTACTCTGCTGTGGGTCCAGGAAAGGGGGGGGGGCTAGGATAGTAAAACAGTTGGAMAGACAGAAAAGCTGGCTCTCGCCTGGCGTCCTCTTGTATCAGTGCAACACTTTGGCTGTCTAGAGATAAACACAGCTGACGGAGTCAGCGAGTGTCAGCGAGTGTTAGTGAGCCTCGTACTCATGGAGGGCCCTCAGATGGCGACCCTGCAGGAGATCTCTGTGGGTCTTTCTTCAGCGAACACCTGAAGCTCACAAACAACTGTTGCAACAGCAGGGAGAACTCAGAAAGACCCCTCATGTTAAAACTTACAAGGATAACAAACTCGTGTAGGCCTGTATGTTCAAGAGATGTCCTCTGTAGCCCTATGAATGTGTAGCCTGGTCCCAGATCTGTTTGCTGTGTCATTCTAACTCTTATGCTCATTGTCACTCCAGGTTGGTAAAASAGCACAAACATATATGTAGCCAGGCTAATGAATTTGTAATATAATTTTTTTTTACAAGGAAGTGTCAAGGCTGGATAAACTGATTGATTTAATGGTTTAATTGTTTGAGTTGAAATGTGTATCAGGAATTAATATAGACCTGTGCAGTCAGGCTACTCATGCTGAAGAAAATGAGAATGGTAATGTAAATCGGTGATACACTGTTGATAGTTTGACATGGTTAGCCTGTTTTGATGATAAAGACTGTTCCATGTTTTCTCCATATTACCTCTCTCTCTGTATCTACACTTTTGTTTTGATAAGGAGCGTCCGACTTACTCTGTCGCAGTGACTGCTAAGCGATGCCGCCGTGGCTCGTGCTCTGGGTTCAAGCGGCCACTTGGAGAGTGGGTCACACCGTCACGAGCGGTACGTTTCCTCACATTGTGCCGTTGCTCACTGGCCGTGTGCGCAACATTAAAACGGGGCACTGAAAATAACATTTCCAGGAAAGCCAAATTCAGAGCTGGAATAAGACCCGCTTAGAATGCCAAGAACTAGACCCGCTTAGAATGACAAAAACTAGACCCGCTTAGAATGCCAAGACCCGCTTAGAATGCCAAGACCCGCTTAGAATGCTAAATACTAGACCCGCTTAGAATGCCAAGACCCGCTTAGAATGCCAAATACTAGACCCGCTTAGAATGCCAAATACTAGACCCGCTTAGAATGCCAAATACTAGACCCACATAGAATGCCAAATACTAGACCCGCTTAGAATGCCAAATACTAGACCCGCTTAGAATGCCAAGACCCGTTTAGAATGCCAAATACTAGACCCGCTTAGAATGCCAAATACTAGACCCGCTTAGAATGCCAAAAACTAGACCTGCGTCAACCGGTACTATTTACAAAGCAACTCCTGGCCTACAGACTTTCTTCTGGAGACCTTCCCCCCCAATTGGCAAAACAATGCTGCATGTTTATTAGGGACTCCATCCCATAGGGTGTCACACCGACACAACATAGCTGGCTTTCTTGACATGTGTGTGTGCCACTGAGAGGCCCGTCTATGAGGTCTGTGTGGCATAGCGCCACACTCTCTCATCCACCAAAACTGAGGAGGAATGCAGAATTTAGACGTAAAAAAAAAAATACAAGTAGTTGAATATTGGAATGTGTCACTGTCCCAATACTGTTGGAGCTCACTGTATATTTATATTGCGGACTCTGACATTGCTCGTTCTAATATTTCTTTAATTTGCGTGTATTGTTAGGTATTACTACACTGTTGGAGGTAGGAACATAAGCATTTAGCTACACCCGCAATACATCTGCACAATGTGTACGCGGCCGATACATTTTGATATATAAAAATGTGGTATTATTTACTCAGTTTATTAGGTACACCTATTTCGTACCAGGTCGGACCCACCTTTGCCTCCAGAGSAGTCTGAATTCTTCGGGGCATCAATTCTATAAGGTGTGGCATTCAAACGTTCAATTGGTATCAAGGGACCTAACGTGTGCCAAGGAAAATATTCCCCACACCATTACACCACAGCCTGTATCGTTGAAACCTAGGCGGGATGGGGCCATGTGCTCATGCTGCTTACGCCAAATCCTGACTCTGCCATCAGCATGACGCAACAGGAACCCGGGATTCATCAGACCAAGGGATGTTCTTCCACTCCTCAATTGTCCCAGTGTTGATGATGGCGTATCCACCATAGCCGCTTCTTCTTGTTTTTAACGGTTAGGAGTGGAACCCAGGGAGGTTATCTGCTGCAATAGCCCATCCGTGACAAAGGTTGGCGAGTTGTGTATTCCAAGATGTTGTTCTGCACTGTTATTTGCCTGTTTGTGGCCTTGCCTGTTAGCTTGAACCGTTCTTGCCGTTCCCCTTCGACCTCAACAGTTCCTCAGTCAATGCAAAACATCTTTCCACCACTCCTCCTTGACAACCACCAAGCCTCGGTGTGAAATAGACTAATGCCATGCTCTGATCRCATWRCTTCACGTAGTTTTGCTAACAGGCGTGCAGTGGATGCGCATTGATGTCGTTTACAATGGAAGTTACCTGCTGCAGTATATCTCAGAGTTCTGTGCTCAGCTCTTTTGCAGCCAGGTGCTCTCGGTGCATCATACAATGCATCCATCTGGCAGAAGGAGACTCATTCATAACTAGAGTGCAGAGGCCTGCCCACCATAGATGGAGTCTCATCTGTGCATAAGCTCACCCTTCGATCCCATGGAATCCGTTTTTTTGTTAATATAGCCACACAGCACACTAAACATCTCCTGTGCTGTGTCATGCTGAGGAATCACGAGAGAGAACAATATGTCCTCGTGAATAGCATCCCCTGACATGTATAGCGAACAAAAGTCAATGCATGGGCATCTCAGTCCTCACAGCTAACGTCCATTTGGAGAGCATAAGCTGGGGAGTTTTTGAGTTTGGAAYTTCTCCCACGACCCCATTTTCATATCAGGCAACCCCYTATTGGTCGCGACCCCTAGTTTGGGAACCGCTGCACTAGACACTGTGGTGCGTAAAAAGGAAGCCGGTTGTTTCTGAGATACTGGAAKCCGGCGCGCCTGGCACCGACAATCATACCACGCTCAAAGTCACTTTAGGTCACTCGCTTTGCCCATTCRAACGTTTAAATGGAACAGTAACTGAATGTCTTGATGCCTGTCTGCCTGCTTTATATAGGAAGCCACGGCCATGTGACTCTGTCTGTAGGAGCGAACCATTTTCGTAAACGGGGTGGTATACCTAATAAAACTGGCCACTGAGTCTATAACTCTAATGGTAATGCATTGTTTGAGATGAGGGGCAAGACAATGTGTCCCTTTCAACATTTCTTGAAAAGGTACACTTAAGAAAATAAGTTTGCAATCATTTGTTATGGTTTAGACCAATTTCCCAGACACAGATTAAGTTTAGTCCTGGACTAAGAAGCATGTTCAATAGAGAATCTCCATTGAACATACSCTTTAGTTTAGGAGGACTTGGTTTAATCTGTGTCTGGGAAACCAGCCCTTTAGTGTTACAAGTGTAAAATAGCATAAATAACACTTAAACGTTTATTTAATTCATGTATACAAAAGATATGACAAATTCATTGCTACTGTGTCAAAATACATTATCACACAAATTCAGCTACATATGACAGAAATACTGTACAGTAAAGCATCGGTGAGACTGTGGAAATGTTAAAAGGCAAATTCAAGACTAGATTAAGTCTAGTTCAAATGTCATCCGGATTCAAGTAGCCTACGTTTGATTGATTTTATATGTGAATAATAACCTCATAAGTCTAATGTACACTAGTCTGACAGATTATCTACAGTCTAATGTACACTAGTCTGATTATCTACAGTCTAATGTACACTAGTCTGATTATCTACAGTCTAATGTACACTAGTCTGACAGAAGTACTTCATCTTTGTATCTTTCCTGTAAACACTATAATTTAACATAATGAAAAGTTCAATGAAAGCAGCTATTCAAAGTGAATTACGATAACAAATCAGATATTCACTTAGTTGACATTTCCCTTCAAAGAGCTGAGCAACCAACAAACTATTTACAAGTCAAGAGACGATCTAGACCAGCGTAACAACTTGATTTCGATAAACACACACACACACAAAAAAGTAAAGCCTTAGTAAATAAGTAATTCAATTCCGGTTTCTTTATAAGCATCCGTATAGAACGAAGGAAAAATTAATTCCTGGACAAAAGAGAGATTTGTCCATAACGTGATGTGTATGGTTGGTTGTAAAATACCCTCTACAGCTGTTTATGTAGTTCTTATGAAAGTATTAGTTAAGCATTTAAGTTCAGGCTTAAAGGTAAGCGTTAACTTGAGAGCATTTACAGGCTTAACAGGTAGGTGTTAACTTGAGAGCATTAAAGTTCAGATGGAAAGCAGGAGGGCAGAATCAGTCAAATTGCTGCAATTTGCGCACACACACACACATTTGTGTGCGCAAATTGCAAATGGACTAGGAAGACCGAGTCAAAACAAAGCAAAATCAAAACCCTTTTAACAGAATAAGAAAGGTGGCAAAGTCCAGCTTAATTTCACCTGAGCATGTTATATACCCTAAACTACGACCATCTCATCACCGGAAATGGAGGGGTCTATAAGACATTGATTACATATTTATTTATTGATACAGCCTACTGTAATCACCACAGTGTTAGTCATAAATAGATTTTTGTGAAGGAGCCCTACTCCATCACCATAGTGTTAGTCATAAATACTTRAATTTCCTCCTTCCTCAATAGGTCACTCATTTAACATTCCTAACAGTCAACTGTAAAAGTGACATGGTGGAAGGAACCCTCTACCAACCCTTTCACCCATCTTTGATGAGACACAGCCTTTGGTTAGCAATAGTGCTACTACACTATAGCTGGTAATGAACACGGTACCATAGAATTGGAATTCATTAATTTTGTCCAGTAGCTGGTTATGTAACGTCCAATGTGTTTCAGATGACGTTGGAGAGCAGGTACTTTGGTATTTATTCTCCAGGAGAGAGAGTGATAGGTAAAGAGAAGAAAGCCTTGGCCAGCTGGTTAGGTAGGTAGGGCGTATCAGACGGCTTGCAAGCTTATTTGTTGTTCTTATTCGAGAGCCGTGTTGTGTTACCAAAGTGTTCTATACAATCCTGCACATTGTTTCCTATGCCCCCTCTCTCCCTCCATCTCTTCCTCCACCTCCTTCTCTCTCCCTCCTTCTCCACCCCTCTCCCTCCACTCCCTCCTTCTCACCCCTCCTCCTTCTCTACCCCCTTCCTCCACCTCTCCCTCCTTCTGCCCCCTCTCTCCCTCCACCTCTCCACCGACCTCTAGCCTCTCTAATGCCCTGACCCTGATCACAACCTGCGGATGGAGTTACAGGAAGCTGGATGATRACAACCTGCGGATGGAGTTACAGGAAGCTGGATGCTCCTCAGGAGATATGGCGGCCCCGTGGTGAAAGGTCCTTTTCACTTCCTGTGTACGACTGGCTGCCTGGAAAGCAGAGAGGGGAGGGGGGGCGTGGCAAGAGGGAAGGAGTGAGGGGTTAGGTGGTTATACTGGGAGAATTATCATAGCCAACAGTATGTGTGATTGGGTTAAGACTTCCCATATTCATCAGCACACGAAGGCCATTTCTCAAAAAGAGTTCATTTTGCATCCTTACAAATTTTAAGTAGATATTGTGAATCAATATTGAATTTTAAAAGCCTGTTATATTAAATGAAGTACTTTTTAATAAAGACCAGATGGAGAATTCAATAAATCTGATTTTTGTTATATGAATTAAAGACTGCTAAATGGCCAAAATTCAGCATTTTTATATATCCCTCTGTGCATCTAGAGAATTTTAACCCACTTAAACCCAGCATTTCACCATCATTTGCCCTAGTATTGTGTTGCTTTGACAGTCTTTTATGAATATTATTTATTTAATGTGATTAGTGATTCATTTACATCCATCCCTCATTGGTCAACACTGTGACATGAACTGTTTTTAATATGGTGAAACTGTTCCTTAAAAAAAATTATATTCTAACAAAAAATTTAACAACTAATAGTCAATCATAGTGTAAAAGTAGGTGAGCTGGTTGTACTCTTTATGGTTGAGCATAACACGTCACCCTGATACCCAAATCCTTAGATATAACCCTTTACCATAACATCACCCTGAGCGGAGTTGCCAACAACCGGGACGTATCCGGTTTTCAGGATACAACTAATTCAACCTAACTTCCTTTTTCCGCTGAAACCGGATTTGGCAACTCCCAACCTTGACTCGGGGTTTAGGTAACATAATAAATGTAAAACCGGGACACTCCAATTATGTATTAATTTGTGGATGTCCATCATCCATTTTGTATGATATACTGTATTACAAATTGCAATTCGTATGATATGTTACGAATTGCAATTTGTACAGTATATTACGAATTGCAATTCGTACAGTATATAAAAAAATGGCTAAATGTATGATATGTTAGCCAGGTGGCTAACACTAACATTAGCTCAGCTAGGTGTTAGCGGTTAGTGTTAAGGTTAGGAGTTAGATTAAAGGATTAAGGTTAGGGGAAGAGTTCGCTAACATGTTAAGTAATTGCAAAGTTGCTAATTAGCTAAAATTGTCCGTGATGAGATTTGAACATGCAACCTTTGAACCGGTACCCCGTACCGTTATCCCGTACCGTTACCCCGTACCGTTATCCCCTGTATATAGCCTTGCTACTGTTACTTTACTGCTGCTCTTTAACTATTTGTTATTTTTATTAAACAATTTCACTTAATCTATGTTTTACTTAACACTTATTTTTCTTAAAACTGCATTGTTGGTTAAGGGCTTGTATGAGGTAAGATAAGGGAGGTAAAGGCAAAAAAAAGGCCATGGTGGCGAAGTAAATACAATATAGCAAGTAAAACACTGGAATGGTAGATTTGCAGTGGAAGGAATGTGAAAAGTAGAGATAGAAATAATGGGGTGCAAAGGAGAAAAATAAATAAATACAGTAGGGGGAGAGGTAGTTGTTTGTGCTTAAAGCTAGTGGGGGAGATTAGTGTTTCCAGTTTGAGGATATTTGTAGTTCGTTCCAGTCATTGGCAGCAGAGAACTAGAAGGATCCCTGCTCATTATACCTTATCCAACCTTTCAGTTCCACCACTCACACATGCGATGACATCACCTGGTTTCAATGATGTTTCTAGAGACAAGATCTATCTCATCATTACTCAATACTCAAAGAAACCCACGCTATAAATCTGAGACGGCGCTCAAAAGTAAAACACCACAGCCGCAAAGAGGGCGTCAACATAAACAAGAAAATATATGATAAATATTCCCTTACCTTTGATGATCTACATCAGAAAGCACACCAGGAATCCCAGGTCCACAATAAATGTTTGTTTTGTTCGAAAAAATCCGTATATTTATGTCCAAATACCTTCTTTTGTTAGCGCGTCTGGTTTACATATCCAAACGCTAATTCTGGTCAGCGTTATATCGGACAAAAACTTCAAAATGTGATATTACCGGTCGAGAGACATTTCAAACTAAGTACACAATCAATCATTAGGATGTTTTTAACATATAGCTTCAATAAAGTTCCAACCGGAGTATTCCTTCTTGTCTTCGTGAGCAATGGAACGTAAGTGACTTCCACGAGGAAAAAGCATGATCAGAAAATGGCTGCTTGATGGACACCTGACTGATTCTGCTATCATTCTTTCCCACAACATCATAGACGTCTCATTATAATTTCTATTGATGGTTGACATCTAGTGGAACCCCTAGGCAGTGCAACATCATTAATAGCTCAAGGGGATTTCTTTAGGGACTCTGGTGAATACATACAAGCTCAGATTTCTGACTTCCTGTTTTGATTTCAACTCAGGATTTTGCCTGCCAATGTGAGTTCTGTTATCTCACAGACATAATTCAAACAGTTTTAGAAACTTTAGAGTGTTTTCTATCCAATACTAATAATAATATGCAAATATTAGCAACTATGACTGAGGAGCAGGCCGTTTGATATGGGCACCTTTCATCCAAGCTACTCAATACTGCCCCTTCAGCCATAAGAAGTTGACATGACTCTATAGAGTGATGGACCTTCTACACTAGTTTAACATGACTCTATAGAGTGATGGACCTTCTACACTAGTTTAACATGACTCTATAGAGTGATGGACCTTCTACACTAGTTTAACATGACTCTATAGGGTGATGGACCTTCTACACTGTAGTTTAACATGACTCTATAGGATGGTGGACCTTCTACACTGTAGTTTAACATGACTCTATAGGATGGTGGACCTTCTACACTAGTTTAACATGACTCTATAGAGTGATGGACCTTCTACACTGTAGTTTAACATGACTCTATAGAGTGATGGACCTTCTACACTGTAGTTTAACATGACTCTATAGGATGGTGGATCTTCTACACTGTAGTTTAACATGACTCTATAGGATGGTGGACCTTCTACACTAGTTTAACATGACTCTATAGAGTGATGGACCTTCTACACTGTAGTTTAACATGACTCTATAGAGTGATGGACTTCTACACTGTAGTTTAACATGACTCTATAGGATGGTGGATCTTCTACACTGTAGTTTAAACATGACTCTATAGGATGGTGGACCTTCTACACTAGTTTAACATGCCTCTATAGGGTGATGGATTGTATGAACTATAGTTTAACTTGGAGCCATCAGTGGAAGCTAATAATGACCTCACATTAACATGATGGTTCACTATAAAGCCTGTCTCAGTCAGCCCAGAGATGGGATCTCACTCTTGTTTTAACCAGAACAGGTATGAGTATGCTCATTTGAAGTAAGCTTCAAAGTGTCATGGACGTGATTGTTCCTGATTAGTCAGGAACCAGGAATTCCAGCATTCCGGACATACTCTTTTATAATTCATTGAATTGACCTTCCCTAAACCAAACTAGGACTAAGTTCTAAGTTCTATATTAGTTAGAGCCAACCGGTAATGAAGTAACGGCTCAAATGTTTTTTGTTGTAGACAGGTTCGAGAGATTGGTCGTCAAGGACCAATTGACAATTGACGATTGGTCGTCAAGGAAACACTGCGGTGACTGACAGAGCTGCTTCAGAAGGTCACTAAGAGGTGTTAGCTAGCCACCCTTGACTGGTCCCACCCAGTGAACTGAGCTACAACAGCAAGGTCTGCCACGTTAGTGAGCGGACAGATACCTGGGTCGTATTCATTAGTGCAAACCCGCAGCAAAACATTTTGCAACAGAACTAAAACCAGCATTTCTTATCGAAGGTAATTCAAAATAGTCCCTCCTTTTTCAGTACCATTTCTTCCGTTTGGTGCCTAATCAACACGACCTAGGACTGAAAAAAACGTGTTATATTGTCGACCTGCAGAGCACCCCCTGAAGGCAATGACAGATCCCCTGTTGTGTTGCTATGTCGACCAGAGCAGGTGGAAGAATGTGACGTGTGCTTGCATCATACCACACACACACACACACACACACACACACACACACACACACACACACACACACACACACACACAACACACACACACACACACACACACAACACACACACACACACACACCACACAACACACACACACACACACACACACACGTACACACACACTTGCTCATTGATAATTGATGTGATGATGAAATATTACTTCATTTTGCAGAGGGCCTCCATTCTTTTGATAGTCACTAGTGGCATAGAACGGACAGCCAAGCTGATATTCATACTAAAGTTAAAAGCAATTAAGACCTAAACCTGTGCGAGGGACGTTTTTGCGAAGAAAAATAAGTTATGTGTTCTTTGCGTCTTACATAATGATTTTTTTTACTTCCTGATACCGATATTGCGTTAAAAAAAATAACATCTTACGTATATATCACTCAGTGTTGGCATTTTCATCAGCTGTTGCCTTGTAATGCTTTTTGTAAATACTGTTAAGGGGTCGTTCACCAATTCAGTGCCTTTTTTGAGAAGTGTAACTTGGTCAAAACAAAATGTTTGATTTCACCCATTTTAGAATTATATCCAGAAGTGCACATAAAACGCATTTAATAAAAAAATAATATTTCCAATCTCAAGAGGTAAAAAAATTACTATAGTAAGTGCCATTTAAGTGCCAATAAAAGTTTACAGTGACAGAGTGGGCGATTTCATCTTAAATCAGACATAAATCCCCCCTTGTTACAGGTGGAATGGAAGCTCGTTGTGTGCAACAGGGAGTGACAATTCAATGAAAACTTCATAAATGGTCTTTTTTGTTGGGGATTTAAAAAAATCTAGCCTGTGTATCTATGGGTAACCTAACATAGCAGGCGTAAAAGATTAAGCCTGAGCGGAGTTCCAACCTGGTCTCACTCAAATTAGTATGAAATGTCACGTTTGGTATGGTTACATAAGATAGAAGTTTACTTAAGGCAATAGTGAAAAAGGATGGATGGGTCGAGGAACGTGTAAATCAAATCACATTTTATTTGTCACATGCGCCAAATACTTGAAATACTTACTTTACAAGCCCTTAACCAACAATGCAGTTTTAAGAAAAATAAGTGTTAAGTAAAACATAGATTAAGTGAAATTGTTTAATAAAATAAACAAATAGTTAAAGAGCAGCAGTAAAGTACAGTAGCAAGGCTATATACAGGGGATAACAGTACGGGGTAACGGTTCAAAGGTTGCGTGTTCAAATCTCATCACGGACAATTTTAGCTAATTAGCAACTTTGCAATTACTTAACATGTTGCGAACTCTTCCCCTAACCTTAATCCTTTAATCTAACTCCTAACCTTAACACTAACCGCTAACACCTAGCCGAGCTAATGTTAGTGTTAGCCCACTGGCTAACATATCATACATTTAGCCATTTTTTATATACTGTACGAATTGCAATTCGTAATATACTGTACAAATTGCAATTCGTAACATATCATACGAATTGCAATTTGTAATACAGTATATCATACAAATGGATGATGGACATCCACAAATTAATACATAATTGGAGTGTCCCGGTTTTACATTACCTAACCCAGAGTCAATGTTGGGAGTTGCCAAATCCGGTTTCAGCGGAAAAAGAAGTTAGGTTGAATTAGTTGTATCCTGAAAACCGGATACGTCCCGGTTGTTGGCAACTCCGCTAAGGGTGATATATGGGTAATAAGGGTGATGTATGGGTAATAGGTGTGACGTGTTATGCTCAACCATAAAGAGTACAACCAGCTCACCTACTTTTACACTATGATTTGACTATTAGTTGTTCAATTTTTGTTTGAAAAAATAAATAAAATTAAAATTAAAAAAGGAACATTTTCACCATATTAAAACAACAGTTCGTGTCACAGTGTTGACCAATGAGGGATAGATGTAAATGAATCACTAATCACATTAAATAAATAATATTCATAAAAGACTGTCAAAGCAACACAATAACTAGGGCAATGATGGTGAAATGCTGGGTTTAAGTGGGTTAAAACTTCTTAGATGCCACAGAGGGATATATAAAAATGCTGAATTTTGGCCATTTAGCAAGTTTTTATTCATATAACAAAAATCAGATTTATTGAATCTCCATCTGGTCTTTATTAAAAGTACTTCATTTAATATAACAGGCTTTAAAATTCAATATTGATTCACAATATCTGCTTAAAATTTGTAAGGACGACAAATGAACTCTTTTTGAGAAATGGCCTTCGTGTGCTGATGAATATGGGAAGTCTTAACCCAATCCCACATAATGTTGGCTTATGATAATGCTCCCAGTATAACCACCTAACCCCTCACTCCTTCCCTCTTGCCACGCCCCCCCCCCCCCCCTCTCTGCTTTCCAGGCAGCCAGTCGTACACAGGAAGTGAAAAGGACCTTTCACCACGGGGCCGCCATATCTCCTGAGGAGCATCCAGCTTCCTGTAACTCCATCCGCAGGTTGTGATCATCCAGCTTCCTGTAACTCCATCCGCAGGTTGTGATCAGGGTCAGGGCATTAGAGAGGCTAGAGGTCGGTGGAGAGGTGGAGGAGAGAGGGGCAGAAGGAGGGAGAGGTGGAGGAAGGGGGTAGAGAAGGAGGAGGGTGAGAAGGAGGGAGTGGAGGAGAGGGGTGGAGAAGGAGGGAGAGAGAAGGAGGTGGAGGAAGAGATGGAGGGAGAGAGGGGGCATAGGAAACAATGTGCAGGATTGTATAGAAACACTTTAGTAACACAACACGGCTCTCGAATAAGAACAACAAATAAGCTTGCAAGCCGTCCTGATACGCCCTACCTACCTAACCAGCTGGCACAGGCTTTCTTCTCTTTACCTATCACTCTCTCTCCTGGAGAATAAATACCAAAGTACCTGCTCTCCAACGTCATCTGACACATTGGACGTTACATAACCAGCTACTGGACAAAATTAATGAATTCCAATTCTATGGTACCGTGTTCATTACCCTATAGTGTAGTAGCACTATTGCTAACCAAAGGCTGTGTCTCATCAAAGATGGGTGAAAGGGTTGGTAGAGGGTTCCTTCCACCATGTCACTTTTACAGTTGACTGTTAGGAATGTTAAATGAGTGACCTATTGAGGAAGGAGGAAATTAAAAGTATTTATGACTAACACTATGGTGATGGAGTAGGGCTCCTTCACAAAAATCTATTTATGACACTGTGGTGATTACAGTAGGCTGTATCAATAAAATAAATATGTAATCAATGTCTTATAGACCCCTCCATTTCCGGTGATGAGGTGGTCGTAGTTTTAGGGTATATAACATGCTCAGGTGAAATTAAGCTGGACTTTGCCACCTTTCTTATTTCTGTTAAAACGGTTTTGATTTTGCTTTGTTTTGACTCGGTCTTCCTAGTCCATTTGCAATTTGCGCACACAAATGTGTGTGTGTGTGCGCAAATTGCAGCAATTTGACTGATTCTGCCCTCCTGCTTTCCATCTGAACTTTAATGCTCTCAAGTTAACACCTACCTGTTAAGCCTGTAAATGCTCTCAAGTTAACGCTTACCTTTAAGCCTGAACTTAAATGCTTAACTAATACTTTCATAAGAACTACATAAACAGCTGTAGAGGGTATTTACAACCAACCATACACGTCACATTATGGCAAATCTCTCTTTTGTCACGGAATTTATTTTTCCCTTCGTTCTATACGGATGCTTATAAAGAAACCGGAATTTAATTACTTATTTACTAAGGCTTTTTTTTTTGTGTGTGTGTGTTTATCGAAATCAAGTTGTTACGCTGGTCTAGATCGTCTCTTGACTTGTAAATAGTTTGTTGGTTGCTCAGCTCTTTGAAGGGAAATGTCAACTAAGTGAATATCTGATTGTTGTTATCGTAATTCACTTTGAATAGCTGCTTTCATTGAACTTTTCATTATGTTAAATTATAGTGTTTACAGAGAAAGACACAAAGATGAAGTACTTCTGTCAGGCTATTGTACATTAGACTGTAGATAATCATCTGTCAGACTAGTGTACATTAGACTGTAGATAATCGTCTGTCAGACTAGTGTAATTAGACTGTAGATAATAA
>NW_019943298.1:174437-176523 GCF_002910315.2 Salvelinus sp. IW2-2015
TTTGCTCACATTGTATATAGACTTATTTTTCTACTGTATTATTGACTGTATGTTTGTTTTACTCCATGTGTAACTCTGTGTTGTTGTATGTGTCGAACTGCTTGCTTTATCTTGGCCAGGTCGCAGTTGTAAATGAGAACTTGTTCTCAACTTGCCTACCTGGTTAAATAAAGGTGAAATAAAAATAAAATAAAATAAGACCGAGAGAGAGATTAAAGACCCAATATGTTATCAAATCAAATCAAAAATCAAATGTATTTATATAGCCCTTCGTACATCAGCTGATATCTCAAAGTGCTGTACAGAAACCCAGCCTAAAACCCCAAACAGCATGTGTAATAATACGATACACACCACAGGCACACATAGGCCTGCCTGTCTGCCTTCCTTTTGAGCCATTCTGTCCACAACACTGAGTTAAAAGAGCCATTCTGTCCAAAACACTAGGTTCTGGCCTTTCTAGGGAGTTTTTCCGAGCCACCATGCTTCTACACCTGCATTGCTTGCTGTTTGGGGTTTTAGGCTGGGTTTCTGATCAACTTCTACTATCGATTTTGGGTGTGTTCGGAAATGTTCTCTGGAGTGCCAGAGTGTGTTCTGGGTGTTCATGAACTCAGAGCGTTATTTATTCATTTATGATATCATGCTTCTGACTCCATCCTATTTAGAAATAGTGTTGTTTAAAAAACATCTTGTTTTTTGTTTCATTTGATTACAAACCAAAGTTATTAGAAGGATTCCCCATCCACGGATTTATGGTGAAAACGTCCATGGCTCGCATGCAATGCAATTCATGCTATTTCTGTAGAAGTGTAAATGCGATCTGTAGGACGGTTCCCATGATTTTTATAAACCATTACATCTGGGAGCAGTATATCCCCCTTTTTCTTTACATTGGATCTTTGTCCAGCTCCTGTAAAAAGTTTGGATGTGCGTAAAACCCTTTCCTTAATATTATACGCCCACGTATTTAGACATGGTTGGTCACACTGCATCCAAATCTGCCTAGGTATGATCATTTCATGTACACATCTGCAACTTGTCTGTGAAAAGATAGCCTACATTTTATGAGAGGGTAAAATGCTGTTAAACTGAAGTCCTTAACTATTTTGTTGTGTTTGTGGCATTAATCACAGCTTATTCAAAACAAGTTGCTTAATTTTCATATTTTATTCTAATTATTCTATGTCTTTTTTAGGCCTTATTAATTGTGAATTTAGTATTTTTTATTGACAATGTTTGGCTTGCCCACGGCTCAGAGAGAGAGAGAGAGAGAAGAGGATGAGAGGGAATGTGACAGAGAGAGAGAAGAGAGAGAGAGAGAGAGAGAGAGAAGAGAGAGAGAGAGAGAGAGAGAGAGGAGCTGAGAGGGGGAATGTGACAGAGAGAGAGAGAGAGGAAATGTAGAGGGAATGTGACAGAGAGAGAAAGAGAGAGAGAGAGGGAAATGAGAGGGGAGATGTGACAGAAAGAGAAAGAGAAGAGAGGAGAGAGAGAGAAGAGAGGAGAGAGAGAGAGAGAGAGAGAGAGAGAGAGAAGAGAGAGAGAGAGAGAGAGAGAGAGAGTGTGTGTGTGTGTGTTAGAAGAGAGCTGTGATGTTTAAGACTTCACAGTTCACACTCACTCTGTCTGCCGCCCCCTGGCCCTCCCACTGAGACGGAAGGCCCCTGATCCAGGTCGGCTGCTGCTCTGCTGGGGCTCAGACTGGGAGAACTGGGGGCCAGTGGCGGGACAACGCGACCCCTCCGAGGATCCACGCCTGGTGCATCACTCTCCGGCGTGCGGGGAAATCTTGGGCCGGCTTGTAAACCCGGGGACATTGTCAATGCTGAGGACAGGGCCAGGGGGGAAAGGTCAAGGTTAGAAGGTGAGCTATGCAGTCAAGTCATTATCACTGTTGAGGACAGGGGGTAACACTGTAACACTGTATTACTGTAACACTGTAACACTGTATTACTGCACCACTATTATTGTAACACTGTAACATTGTTAACACTAATACTATATATCTGTAACACTGTATTACTGTAACCGACACGTAACTACTGATTACTTAAAACACTGTATTACTGTAACACCTGTATTA
>NW_019943298.1:180184-200693 GCF_002910315.2 Salvelinus sp. IW2-2015
GGATTATTTGTTAATGGTGGGAAAGAATAAGTTGATTTTGAAAGAGGATAATGAGAGTGTATCATTTTGCTGAACATATATATCTGTTGTATCTACATCTAGATGGATAGTTCTGTTGTATCTACATCTCGATAGATAGTTCTGTTTGTATCTAATCTCGATAGATAGTTCTGTTGTATCTACATAGATGGATAGTTTGTTGTATCTAGATGATAGTTTGCTGTATCTACATCTAGATGGATAGTTCTGCTGTATCTACATCTAGATGGATAGTTCTGTTTGTATCTACATCTAGTGGATAGTCTGTTGTATTACATCTAGATAGTAGTTCTGTTGTATCTACATCTAGATGGATAGTTCTGTTGTATCTAGATGGATAGTTCTGCTGTATCTACATCTAGATGGATAGTTCTGCTGTATCTACATCTAGATGGATAGTTCTGTTGTATCTACATCTAGATGATAGTTCTGTTGTTTCTCCATCTAGATGGATAGTTTGCTGTATCTACATCTAGATGGATAGTTCTGCTGTATCTACATCTAGATGGATAGTTCTGTTGTATCTACATCTAGATAGATAGTTCTGTTGTATCTACATCTAGATGGTAGTTCTGCTGTATCTACATCTAGATGGATAGTTTCTGCTGTATCTACATCTAGATGGTAGTTCTGTGTATCTACATCTAGATGGATAGTTCTGTTGTATCTACATCTAGATGGATGTTCTGTTGTATCTACATCTAGATGGATAGTTCTGCTGTATCTACATCTAGATGGATAGTTCTGTTGCATCTACATCTAGATGGATAGTTCTGTTGCATCTACATCTAGATGGATAGTTGCTGTATCTACATCTAGATGGATAGTTCTGTTGTATCTACATCTAGATGATAGTTTGCTGTATCTACATCTAGATAGATATGTTCTGCTGTATCTACATCTAGATAGATATGTTGTTTACTTGTTATTCCACGAGATATGTGTGAGACAAACATCCTGAGAGGAGTGGCCGAAGATAATTCCTGATTCATCATTGTTATAAATCATCCTCACAACATAATCTATCATAGGAATTATAAACTGGTCGGTCATCATGTGGCCCCTATGAGTGGCTAGTAGAGCCTAATGGACCCCATGTCTCAGCAAGAAACTGTGGCTTTGATACCCCAGTCGAACCAAAATGGAGTCCACAAAAATAGCAACCTCTGCACCACAATGGAGCCAAAATAAAGTCCTATAGAGCAGCCCCCCCCATTTGAGCCACAATAAAGTCACAGTTACAATCGATACCAGGAAACTGCCCTCTATGCAGGCAGAGGGTTGAAGTGAAGGCATTTTTACATTAGCCTTTGGCATTCCTGGGGAGCAGAGTGCTTAATTTAAGTGGCGTTTCCGAGGCTCATTACACGCGGGGGAGATGCAGAAGTCAAGCTCCTGTGGGATTTGGACTAAAAAAAGGGCCGACTGAATGAGCCCCTTTGTTGACTGCTCGTTTAAACGCATGTCACACACCGCCTGGCTAGTGCTAAGTCACAGATTAGTATTATGCTCCCCGGCAACAAAAACAAAAAGGGGAACTAACAAAGAATCACTGACAACAACCACAACTAAACAGGTGGGGTTTTAGGAGGGGTTCTGAAAGACATTCATGGGYSTGTCCACTGAAAGTTGACTAGCAACAACAACTAGGACCTAAAAGACACCCACCATGAGACCCACTAAATTTGCCCAAGAAGAGGCAAACAAAAGAAAAAAAACCCACACCAAACTGAAAGACAGGAAGCAAACCAAACAGTGGAGCATTATGAAAACAGGGACGGTCAGATAAAGGATTATTTGTCTAGAAATCAAATAGGGAGAAACAACTAAAGGAGTTAACCCTCCACATCTCTCAAGACAACTGGAGCATTGGGCCAGCCACTCTTAAATATCACCTGGGCCAGCCACTCTTAAATATCACCTGGGCCAGCCACTCTTAAATATCACCTGGGCCAGCCACTCTTAAATATCACCTGGGCCAGCACAGGTGTAACACATACGGACTAACAAGGTGACATCAACCGGTGCGCTCCAACTGCTAATGTGCTAAGGTCTAACCTCGAAATATAAATGGAAAAACCAAAGCCTGTAACATTAGTGTAGTCCTTCCCCCTCCACCTTTTCCTCCCTGCCTTCTCTGACTCAAGCCCTCTATCCTTCTCTCTTCTACGGAAAGTCTCTCCAGACATTCCAGTACTGACATGTCACTCTCAGCGAAGAATGTCACACTCTGTCATGTGACCCTCTCTTTCCTACAGTCTGACACAGCTAAAGGGGGCCAGGGCACCACTAGTGTGTGTGAGAGAGAAAGTGTATACACATGAGTGTGTGGGATGTACCGTATGTAAATATAAGTGTTGTTTATGTGTAAATGAGTGCATGTAAGTAATGTTATTGTAAGTCGATACATTAGTGTGTGTGTGTGTGTGTGTGTGTGTGTGTGTGTGTGTGTGTGTTCACCTGGCAGAGTGTCCGTTGCGCTCCTCCCCCTCCTGGGCTCTTCGTCCTTCATACGACCCCCCAGACTCCTGGGACGAACGGCCACACTCTGAGTCTGTGTGTAAGCAGAGAGATAGAGACAGAGAGAAAGAGAGAGCGAGAGATAGAGAGAGAGAGAGAGAAAGAGATTGAGACAGAGAGAGAGAGCGAGAAAGAGATAGAGAGAGAGAAAGAAAGAGACAGAAACAGAGAGAGCGAGAGAGAGAGAGAGAGAGAGAGAGAGTCATCCTGTAAGAAACATGGTATAGAGGAGACAGAGAGCAAGACCCACCACTGGTTGCCCTCTAGGTTACAGAGAGCTGGTAGTCCTATCCACCAAACTACCAGGCGTGAAACAGGGAAGAGACTCAGGGGGTATGCTAATTTGGTATAGAGAAGACCTAACTCACTCAATTAAATTAATCAAAACAGAAACATTTTACATTTGGCTAGAAATTCAAAAGGAAATGATCTTCACAGAGAAGTGTGCTACCTATATCTGTGTGAAGTGTGCTACCTTCCTCCTGTGTGCTACCTATATCCCCCACTAGAATCCCTATACTTTAATGAAGACAGCTTCTGCATCCTGGAGGGGGAAATCAATCATTTCCAGGCCCAGGGACATGTACTAGTCCGTGGCAACCTAAATGCCAGAACCGGACAAGAACCTGACACCCTCAGCACACAGGAGGACAAACACCTACCTGGAGGTGACAGCATTCCCTCACCCCTTGGCACAACTATGACAACATAACCAACAAAAACAGGTCACAACTCCTGCAGCTCTGTCGCATGCTGGGTATGTACATAGTTAATGGTAGGCTTCGAGGGGACTCCTATGGTAGGTAAACATATAGCTCATCTCTCGGCAGTAGTACTGTAGACTACTTTAGACTGTGGACTCAGAGCGTTCACAGTCAGCCCACTGACACCCATATCAGATCACAGCAAAATTACAGTCTACTTGAACAAAGCAATACTCAATCATGAGGCATCAAAGCCAAAGGAACTGAGTAATATAACAAAATGCTACAGATGGAAGGAATGTAGTGTGAAAACCGACCAAAAAACATTTAGGCAACAATAAATTCAATCCCTTTTGGACAACTTCCTGGACAAAACGTTCCACTGTAWTAGTGAAGGTGTAAACTTGACAGTAGAAAATATTAACAGTATATTTGACCTCTCAGCTTTCCTATAAAATCAAAAAATGTCAAACAGACAACTGAAGAAAATGAACAACAATGACAAATGTTTTGATGAAGAATGCAAAAACCTAAGAATGAAATTGAGAAGTCTATGCCTTCACTATGGTGAATCACTAAAACAATACAGAAATACACTACGGAAAAAGAAAGAACAGCATGTCAGAAATCAGCTCAAGAATCCATAGACTAACCCACTTCTGGGAAAATTGGAAAACACTTAAACAACAACACAAATAATGATCTATGCAAAATGGAGATGTATTGGTAAACCACTTCTCCAATCTTTTTGGCTCTATAACAAAGAACAAACAGCAAAAAAATATACATGATCAAATACAAATCTTAYAATCAACTATTAAAGACTACCAGAACCAACTGTATTCTCCAATTACCTTGAATGAACTACAGGAGAAAATACAARCCCTCCAACCCAAAAAGCCTGTGGTGTTGATGGTATCCTCAATGAAATTGGGAAAATCCTCTGCATTATCATTAACAGCAGACTCGTACATTTCCTCAGTGAAAGCAATGTACTGAGCAAATGTCAAATTATCGTACAACAGACCACGTATTCACCCTGCAAACCCTAACTGACAAACAAACAAAGGCAAAGTCTTCTCACACTTTGTTGATTTCAAAAAAGCCTTTGACTCAACTTGGCATGAGGGTCTGCTATACCAATGGACGGAAAGTGGTTAGGGGAAAAACATACGACATTATAAAATCCATGAACACCAACAATAAGTGTGGGGTTAAAATTGGCAAAGAACACACATATTTCTTCCCACAGGGCCGGGGGGTGAGACAGGGATGCAGCTTAAGCACCACCCTCTTCAAAATAAATATCAACGACTTGGCGAGGGCACTAGAACAGTCTGCAGCACCCGGCCTCACCCTACTAGGATCTGAAGTCAAATGTCTACTGTTTGCTGATGATCTGGTGCTTCTGTCCCCAACTAAAGAGGGCCTACAGCAGCACCTAGATCTTCTGCACAGATTCTGCCAGGACTGGGCCCTGACAGTAAATCTCAGTAAGACAAAAATAATGGTGTTCCAAAAAAGGTCCAGTCGCCAGGACCACAAATACAAATTCAATCTAGACACTGTTGCCCTAGAGCACACAAAAAACGATACATATCTTGGCCTAAACATCAGCACCACAGGTAACTTCCACAAAGCTGTGAATGATCTGAGAGACAAGGCAAGAAGGACCTTCTATGCCATCAAAAGGAACATAAAATTCGACATACCAATTAGGATCTGGCTAAAAATACTTGAATCAGTTATAGAAGCCATCACCKTTTATGGRTGTGAYGTCTGGGGTCCGCTCACCAACCAAGAATTCACAAAACGGGACAAACACCAAATTGAGACTCTGCATGCAGAATTCTGCAAAAATATCCTCTGTGTACAACGTAAAACACCAAATAATGCATGCAGAGCAGAAATAGGACGATAGCCGCTTGTCATGACGTGGCCCTTTCTGGGTATAGAGCGTGGCATCCCTCTCTCTCCCTCCTACACCCAGGTCCTGTTATCTCAGGTCGTAAATCCCTGGAGGAGACTCTCTCCTCCTGGCCATGCAGTATATATATTTACATTTACATTTAAGTCATTTAGCTGACGCTCTTATTCTACATCACAGAACTTGAGAACTGAACAATGTCCATGTTTGGGAGAATGTGTAAACGGTCGGTGGAGAAGCCAGCTATGACCTGGTCTGTTTTGTTTCATGTTTGTGACCACATGAAAGACAATATGGCGACATTACCATAACTCTGCTTATACAGGTGCCTCCATTATGAGYTTTGCGTCTAATTATTGTATAAAATMAATGAGTAAAGATGAAACTATTTGTGAAATGATGTAATGATATTAATGTGAGAGAATTGTATTCCCWTTAAAGTTTAACTAAGTCATTGGCCRGCCTCCATGAGCACAGACATGATCTGGCTCATGGGACAGCCCTTTTCAATGAATAAAACKCCCACCTGAAGAAATCCTCTTCAGACCATGCTTACCTCAGATAYCTGAGGGGGCAAAGGTTTGAGTAGAGACCGCAAAAACCTCAGTCTAAGCCAAGGTTGCAATGGTTGTTGAATTCCTAACCATACCACGTGGACCATTGGCTACACGGTGGGAAATGGTTAAACTCTGAGACTATCGATCCCAACAGAATAAGACCAAATCTTAGATACTAATTACTAGTCTGCAGCTAGAAATTATGTCAACCTGAGATGCGAYYACCGACAACAGCCGAAACATCTATTCTATAAGAAKATTTCTGAATGGTACTCTGAAGTATCCATTCTAACCATAAAAGACTTCAGGGAAGCAGAGAGACGCGCAAATGAACTTTGGAACAGAAAGACGGACGATTCAGACGGACGAACAGAGATCACGACGACACACTGAGCGTAAATATGTATTCATTGCAATTATTCCCGAATGAGTGAGCGTTCATGTGCAAAGGATTAGCATTTCAATTAATATAATTATCAACTGTGTAGTGATTCCTTTTTGTCTTTCCCACCCTTCTCAGTCCACACCCACTTCCCTTTGTCCACCAAGCCGCCATGTCGGGGAACCTCCCCTATCATTTCCTTGTAACCATATCTACTGTTTGTGTGTTTATGCATTTCTGTGATTATTTAGTTAGTTAGTAAATTAATGATTAAGACAATTGGTGTATGGATGATTCATAGTAATGGCTGGGTTCGTGCAGATAACCAACAATTTACGATGTTTGGAATGAGACTAACGTGAGGTAAAGAATAATTCATTAGAAGAATAATTCATTAGAAGACAAATTGATCAGATATTAAAATATCTGAAGAGTTATATTAGGAAAATTATAACTTTGTAATCTGAAGATTTTCCTTGGTGGCCCGACTTCCTAGTTAATTACATTTACATTATTAGTTTAATCACGTAATAATAATTACAGAGAATTGATTTGATAAAATAACAGTCTTCACTTTAATGATGCCAAAGACACGACACGCTAATGATCAAAATCCAGAAAAGAGCCATCCACAACAAAGCCATCACCTACAGAGAGATGAACCTGGAGACCTGGCTCTCAAGAGAAGACAGGCTATGTGCACAATGCCCACAAAATGAGGTGGAAACTGAGCTGCACTTCCTAACCTCCTGCCAAATGTATGACCATATCAGAGARACATATTTCCCTCAGATTACACAGATCCACAAAGAATTTGAAAACAAACCCGATTTTGATAAACTCCCATATCTACTGGGTGAAATACCACAGTGTGCCATTACAGCAGCAAGAATTGTAACCTGTTGCCACAAGAAAAGGGAAACCAGTGAAGAACAAACATTATTGTAAATACAACCCATATTTATGTTTATTTATTTTCRCTTTTGRACTTTAACCATTTGCACATCGTTACAACACTGTATATATACATAATATGACATTTGTAATGTCTTTATTCTTTTGGAACTTCTYTGACCCTAACACCCTAATATATAAAAAATGAGCTGCAGGTAGAGGAGGTTGGTGGGAGGAGCTATAATGGCTGGTTGGTGGGTCAAGGTAACGGCTGGAATAGAATCGATGGAATGGTACCAAACACATCAGACACATGGAAACAACAACGTGTTTGACTCCATTCCACTMATTCCATTCCAGCCATTACAATGAGCCCATCCTCCTATAGCTCCTCTGTCCGTYGGCTGAATTAGTTTTTTGCACCATGTCTTCTGCCTMATTTTGATATGTTTCTGCTTGTAATTTCCYACATTTTGGTAGTATATATACGGTCAACTTGTCTATAATTAGATACGTGCAGCTTCTCTTATGTTACTCTAGAACAGGGGTTTCCCAAAGCCAGTCCTGGGGCCCCCCCTTGCACCTACAGTGAAACTATTCAGACCCCTTGACTTTTTCCACATTTTGTTACGTTACAGCCTTATTATAAAATTGATTTAATAGTTTTTCCCCTCATCAACCTACACACAATACCCCATAATGACAAAAGAAAAAACTGGATTGTAGAATATTTATACATTTTTTGATACGGAAATATCTTATTTACATAAGTATTAAGACACTTTGCTATGAGACTTGAAATTGAGCTCAGCTGCATCCTGTTTCCGTTGATCATCCTTGAGATGTTTCTACAACTTAATTGGAGTCCACCTCTGGTAAATTAAATTAATTAGACATGATTTGGAAAGTCACACACCTGTCTATATAAGGTCCCACAGTTGACAGTGCATGTCAGAGCAAAAACCAAGCCATGAGGTCAAAGGAATTGTCCGTAGAGCTCCGAGACAGGATTGTGTTGAGGCACAGATCTGGGGAAGGGAATCAAAACATTTCTGTAGCATTGAAGGTCCCCAAGAACACAGTGGCCATCATTCTTAAATGGAAGAAGTTTGGAAACACCAAGACTCTTCCTAGATTTGGCCGCCCGGCCAAACAGAGCAATCGGGGAAGACGGGACTTGGTCAGGGAGGTGACCGAGAACTCGATGGTCACTGACAGAGCTCCAGAGTTCCTCTGAGGAGATGAGAGAACCTTCCAGAATGACAACCATCTCTGCAGCACTCCACCAATCAGGCTTTTATGATAGAGTGGTTAGACAGAAGCCACTCCTCAGTAAAAGGCACATAACAGCCCGCTTGGAGTTTACCAAAGGCACCTAAAGGATTCTCAGACCATGAAAAACAAGATCCTCTGGTCTGATGAAACCAAGATTGAACTCTTTGGCCTGAATGCCAATCGTCACGTCTGGAGGAAACCGGTCACCATCCCTACAGTGAAGCATGGTGGTGATAGCATCATGCTGTGGGGATGTTTTTCAGCGGCAGGGACTGGGAGACTAGTCAGGATCGAGGGAAAAATGAACGGAGTACAGAGAGATCCTTGATGAAAACCTGCTCCAGAGCACTCAGGACCTCAGACTGGGGCGAAGGTTCACCTTTCAACAGGACAACGACTAAGCACACAGTGAAAACAACGCAGGAGTGGCTTCGGGACAAGTCTCTGAATGTCCTTGAGTGGCCCAGCCAGAGCCCGAACTTGAACCCGATCAAACATCTCTGGAGAGACCTGACAATAACTGTGCAGCGACGCTCCCCATCCAACCCGACAGAGCTTAAGCGAATCTGCAGAAAAGAATGGGAGAAACTCCCTAAATACAGGTGTGCCAAGCTTTAGCAAAGAAGACTCGAGGCCGTAATCGCTACCAAATGTGCTTCAACAAAGTACTGAGTAAAGGGTCTGAATACTTACGTAAATGTGATATTCCATATTTATTTTTATAAATTAGCAAACATTTCTAAAAACGTGTTTTTGCTTTGTCATTATGGGGTATTGTGTGTAGATTGATGAATGGAAAAAAACTATATAATCAATTTTAGAAAAAGGCTTTAATGTAAGAAAATGGGGAAAAAGTCAAGGGGTCTGAATACTTTCCGAATGCTCTGTTTGTGTGGTCTCATGAAATACAGTAGGCTGCCTAGTGTCTATGCATGGGCAGAGAATCACGTGGCAGTTATCTTTCCAAGGAAATTAACTGAAATATGATTAGACTACAGTTTACTACAGTGTCTGTACATAAATATTGATAATGGAAAGAAGTGAAGGGAGCTCAACCAACTTGAGTCGAGGTGGAATCAAAAAAAAAAAGAGACATCATTCAAAAAGGAAAAGGCTACCATGGTGAGCGAGCGATGCGCTTTTTCATTTTCTTTGAATATTGATTTACCCCATTTATTTGTCTCTGCCTGCAAATCGTCCCGACTGCTAAAAGGTAGGCTGTATCCTAGTCGCGAAACCTAGCTCAAGAGAAAGTGCAAGAGTCCGCTGTCATCATTCTTTCTGCTTCCAGTTCAGTAGCCATACGTGTGAGATCAGGGGCAGTTATCTTTCCAAGGAAATGTACTTCCTGAATATGATTAGTTCACTATATTATCTATCAATAAATATTGATCACCCATATTTGTCTCGGTCTGAAAATCGTCCCGGTCCTAAAATGTAGGCTTTAAAACGTTCCGCAAGAATAATTGCAAGTCTCAACAACATTGCTCTATTTCAAACTACGTCTGTAATAACGTACAGCAATACTGATAGCTTAATGGGCCATGTGAAAAACTCTGGTAATTTTACCTACAGTATTTCTTCGTTTTTTTTTTTATATGCGTTTTGATATTGCCTATAGGGTGGAAAATTACTGGGACCATGGCTAGCAAGTGAGTTGCGTCACATACGCCTAAAATCAGTACGTGCGGACAGAAGCCAGTGGGTGGGGGCCGGATAGAAAGCCAGTGGGTGGGGGCTGGATAGAAAGCCAGTGGGTGGGGCGGACAGAAAGCCAGTGGGTGGGGGCTTGGACAGAAAGCCATTGGGTGGGGACCGGACAGAAAGCCAGTGGGTGGGGCCGGACAGAAAGCCATTGGGTGGGGACCGGACAGAAAGCCAGTGGGTGGGGGCCGGATAGAAAGCCAGTGGGTGGGGGCCGGACAGGAAAGCCAGTGGGTGGGGCCGACAGGAAGCCAGTGGTGGGGGCCGACAGAAAGCCAGTGGGTGGGGCCGGACAGAAAGCCAGTGGGTGGGGGCCGGACAGAAAGCCAGTGGTGGGGGCCGGACAGAAAGCAGTGGGTGGGGGCGACGAAAACAGTGGGTGGGCCGGACGAAAAGCCAGTGGGTAGCGGACAGAAAGCCAGTGGGTAGGGGCCGGACAGAAAGCCAGTGGGTAGGGGCCGGACAGAAAGCCAGTGGGTGGGGGCTGGACAGAAAGTCAACATTATTTCCCAGCACTGAACCGTGATTGGTCCTGTAAGTCGCTCTGGATAAGAGCGTCTACTAAATGATTACAATGTAAATGTGTCTGTGGGTGGCACCAACTCTGACTAGTCATTTTGAACTGCCGACTTCTAAGGAATTGCCCTGGCGGCCTATAGACATCACATCAAAAGAAAATTAAAAAAATAAAACACGAGATGGTGAAGTAGCAGCAGCAGGAAATGACATCACCCTACAACGACAATGAACACTTTTTGGAAATATACACTCTTAGAAAAAAGGGTTCCAAAAGTGGTTKTTCGCCTGTTCCCATAGCAGACCCCRTTTTGGTTCCATGTAGAACCCACTGTGGAAAGGGTTCTACATGGAACTAAAAATTGTTTTTCAAAAGGTTCTCCTATAGGGACTGCCAAAGAAGCACTTTAGGTATTAGAAAGCACAGTTTTTTCCCCTAAGAGTGTACTGCAAGGTACCAGGTCATCTTTTTATAGCAAGACAAGATTACAGTTAAGGTGCAAAGACTGTAAAGCTAATGTAGCCCATTGGTAATCTAGGCTACTGCAATGCAACATTTACGTGAAAGAGAAGCATCTTGTTATTTCTAGAATATCATTTATCAGTAAAGTCAATGGCTAACTCTCACTCGCTTCAAAACAAAGCCGGTTTCATTCATCTCTGATCAAAAGAACACTTCTGTTTTGAAGTTCAATAGGAAACCGTTATTGATCGAGGTGATTTCTAATACTCATTGAAAAGGGAATACACATTAAAGGTGTTTCACAATTGCTAAATGTAAACAAAACTGGAGACATGTTTGTCATTCTTGGACAAAAGAGTGTAGGAGCGATTGCTAAATAAAGTAAACAACTTTACCTGGGTATCTAGCCACCATTAATCTCTTTGCTAACAAACGTAATGCTGTAACAAAAACTGTCTACGTGAATGTTTGCTTTTTAATGTTTGTGAAGTCTACTACTTTCCAAAGTTGTTTGCTGTGACTATGGACAATAAAGCTATTGTAAAGTTATATCCGCTGTAGATGGATCATTTTTAAATATATTATTAGACCATTAACAGATATAGCTCATTAACCTTTACGGACCAAATAATGACGATCCACGTTCGAAAATGTATATAATAAATAATCAAACCTACAAGCAATAGACTACTATTATTATGGTGGGAGATTATAATACTGTTTTAAATACCTCAATGGACCGTAAAGGAAATCACACTGCAAACTATCACCCTCATTCTCTAAAGGAAATCACAAATATCATGGATATATTGGAATTAGTGGATATATGGAGGCTTAAATATCCTGACCTAGTGAGATATACATTGTGGAAGCTCAATCAAGCTAGTCGTCTTGACAACTTTCTTATGTCATTCTTGTTGGCACTAAAAGTTTTTAAGGAAGTGTTGATAGGGGACAGAATGCGGTCAGACCATCAGATAATTGGCATATACATTACTGTTACTGAATTTCCACATGGGCGAGGATATTGGAAATTTAATCAAAGCCTATTGGATGACAACAGGACAGAAACATTTATAACTGACTTTTTCCAGACATAACATAGGTACAGCAGATCCCCTTATTGTTGGACTTCGCTGTCCGTGAGACGAGAACAACATGCTCTCGTGTTTGTCTATAAAGCACTTCTGAATAAACTACCTTCTTATTCATCATCACTCATCAACATTACAATTAGAATTCTTAAAACCAGGTCTCAAGCATGGATTACACTTGAGGCCCATGCGATTTCCACAGAGTTGGGTATGGCTGCCTTTTCCTGTTACGCTCCTTGCCTATGGAATAGGCTATTCATAGCTGACTTTAAAAAGGCTTTTGATAAAGTACGACTGGAGTTTATATTTAAATTCCTGGAACATTTCAATTTTGGAGAATCTRTTATAATATGGGTTAAAGTCATGTATAGTAACCCTAGCTGTAATATAGTAAACAATGGCTACTTCTCAGAAAGTTTTAAACTGTCAAGAGGAGTAAAACAAGGTTGTCCACTATCAGTATGTCTATTTATTAATGCCATCGAAATGTTAGCTATTAAAATCAGATCCAACAATAATATCAAGGGGTTAAAAATCCAGGGTTTAAAAACAAAGGTGTCATTGTACGCTGATGATTCATTCATTTATTTTATATCCACAATTTGGATCCCTCTGCAGCCTCATAGAGGATCTAGAAACTTCTTCGTACCTCTCTGGATTACAACCAAATTATGATATTATGTATTATTATGATATTACGTACTGGATCACAAAAAAATACATGATTCCATATGTTTTATTTCATAGTTTTGATGTCTTCACTATTACTCTACCATGTAGAAAATAGTAAAAATAAAGATAAACCCTTGAATGAGTAGGTGTTCTAAAACTTTTTTCTGGTAGTGTTGGTACCAGTCAAAAGTTTAGACACACCTACTCGTTCAAGGGTTTTTCTATTTTAAAAAATATATATTTTCTACATTGTAGAATAATACTGAAGACACAAAAACAATGAAATCATGTAGTTACCAAAAAAGTGTTAAACAAATATATTTTAGATTCTTCAAAGTAGCCACCCTTTGCCTTGATGACAGCTTTGCACACTCTGGCATTCTCTCAACCAGCTTCACCTGGAATGCTTTTCCAACAGTCTTGAAGGAGCTCCAACATATGCTGAGCACTTGTTGGCTGCTTTTCCTTCACTCTGCGGTCCAACTCATCCCAAACCATCTGAAATGGGTTGAGGTCGGGTGATTGTGGAGGCCAGGTCATCTGATGCAACACTCCAACACTCTCCTGCTTGGTCAAATAGCCCTTACACAGCCTGGAGGTGTGTTGGGTCTTCGTCCTGTTGAAAAAGTCCCACTATGCGCAAACCAGATGGGATGGTGTATTGCTGCAGAATGCTGTGGTAGCCATGCTGGTAAAGTGTGCCTTGAATTCTAAATAAATCACTGACAGTGTCACCAACAAAGCACACCCACAGCATCACACCTCCTCCTCCATGCTTCATGGTGGGAACCACACATGCGGAGATCATCTGTTCACCTACTCCGCGTTTTACAAAGACATGGCGGTTGGAACCAAAAATCTCAAATTTGGACTCATCACACCAACGGACAGATTTCCACCAGTCTAATGTTCATTGCTCGTGTTTCTTGGCCCAAGCAAGTCTCTTCATCTGATTGGTGTCCTTTAGTAGTGGTTTCTTTAAAGCAATTCGACCATGAAGGCCTGATTCACGCAGTCTCCTCTGAACAGTTGATGTTGAGATGTGTCTGTTACTTGAACTCTGTGAAGCATTTATTTGGGCTTGGCAATTTCGAGGCTGGTAACTCTAATGAACTTATCCTCTGCAGCAGAGGTAACTCTGGGTCTTTCTGTCCTGTGGTGGTCCTCATGAGAGCCAGTTCCATCACAGCGCTTGATGGTTTTTTGAGACTGCACTTGAAGAAACTTTTCAAACGTTTTTGAAATGTTCTGCATTGACTGACATCATGTCCTGAAGTAATGATGGACTGTTGTTTCTCTTTGCATATTTGAGCTTTCTTGCCATAATATGGACTTGGTCTTTCACTAAATAGGGTATCTTCTGTATACCAACCCTACCTTGTCACAACACAAACTGATTGGCTCAAACGCATTAAGGAAAGAGCACACCTTTTAATTGAAATGCATTTCCAGGTGATTACCTCATGAAGCTGGTTAAGATAATGCCAATAGTGTGCCAAAGCTGGCATCAAGGCAAAAGGTGACTACTTTGAAGAATCTAAAATCTAAAATATATTTGATTTGTTGAATACATTTTTGGTACGTACACTTTAAGTCAGAAGTTTACATACACTTTAGCCAAATACATTTAAACTCAGTTTTTTCACAATTCCTGACATTTAATCCAAGTAAAAATTCCCTGTCTTAGGTCAGTTAGGATCACCACTTTATTTTAAGAAGGTGAAAAATGTCAGAATAATATTAGAGGATAATTATTTCTTTCAGCTTTTATTTCTTTCATCACATTCCCAGAGTCAGAAGTTTACATACACTCATTAGTATTTGGTAGCATTGCCTTTAAATTGTTTCAACTTGGGTCAAATGTTTTTGGGTAGCCTTCCAGCAAGCTTCCACAATAAGTTGGGTGAATTTTGACCCATTCCTCCTGGCAGAGCTGGTGTAACTGGAGTCAGGATTGTAGGCCTCCTTGCTCGCCACATGCGTTTTAGTTCAGCCCACAAATTTTCTATAGGATTGAGGTCAGGGCTTTGTGATGGCCCCACTCCAATACCTTGAATTTGTTGTCCTTAAGCCATTTTGCCACAACTTGGAAGTACGTCGGGGTCATTGTCCATTTTGGAAGACCCATTGTGACCAAGCTTTTAACTTTCCTGACTGCTGTCTTGAGATGTTGCTTCAATATATCCACATAATTTACTGCCTCATGATGCCATCTATTTAGTGAAGTTCACCAGTCCCTCCTGCAGCAAAGCACCTCACAAACATGATGCTGCACCCCCGTGCTTCACGGTTGGGATGGTGTTCTTCGGCTTGCCAGCCTCCCCCTTTTTCCTCCAAACATAATGATGGTCATTATGGCAAACAGTTTCTATTTTTGTTTCATCAGACCAGAGGACATTTCTCCAAAAATACGATCTTCATCCCCATGTGCAGTTGCAACCCGTAGTCTGGCTTTTTTTATGGCTGTTTTGGAGCAGTGGCTTCTTCCGTGCTGAGCGGCCTTTCAGGTTATGTCCGATATAGGACTCGTTTTACTGTGGATATATGATACTTTTGTAATCTGTTTCCTCCAGCATCTTCACAAGGTCCTTTGCTGTTGTTCTGGGATTGATTTGCACTTTTCGCACCAAAGTACGTTCATCTCAAGGAGACAGAACGCGTCTCCTTCCTGAGCGGTATGACGGCTGCGTGGTCCAATGGTGTTTATACTTGCGTACTATTATCTGTACAGATGAACATGGTACTTCAGGCATTTGGAAATTGCTCCGAAGGATGAACCAGACTTGTGGAAGTCTACTTTTTTTCCCTGAGGTCTTGGCTGATTTCTTTTGATTTTCCCATGCTGTCAAGCAAAGAAGCACTGAGTTTGAAGGTAGGCCTTGAAATACATCCACAGGTGCACCCCCAATTGACTCAAATTATGTCAATTAGGCTATCAGAAGCTTCTAAAGCCATGACATAATTTTCAGGAATTTTCCAAGCTGTATAAAAGGCACAATCAACTTAGTGTATGTAAACTTCTGACCCACTGGAATTGTGATACAGTGAATTATAAGTGAAATAATCTGCCTGTAAACAATTGTTGGAAAAATTGCTTGTGTCATGCACATAGTAGATGTCCTAACCGACTTGCCAAAACTGTAGTTTGTTAATAAGAAATTTGTGGAGTGGTTGAAAAACAAGTTTTAATGACTCCAGCCTAAGTGTATGTACTTCCGACTTCAACTGTACATGATTCCATGTCTTATTTCATAGTTTTGATGTCTTCACTATTATTCTACATGTATGTAGAAAATAGTACAAATAAAGAAAAACCCTTGAACAAGTAGGTGTTTCCAAACTTTTGACTTGTACTGTATATTTGCAAAAAAATATATATGGGTGATTGGAAATGATGCAGACAATTACATTGATAGAAGCAACAATCTATCTGCACTATTAAAGTTCATCTACCCCCTAAATAAATAAAAATATGTTATATCCGCTGTCTGCACGCACACACACACGTCCATGCTGACAAAGAAAAAGATACAGTTTCACCTACCCATGGAGTGGTGCAGGGATTCGCTCGTGCTGGGCCGGCTGCCGGAGCGGGTGGGGGGGCGGGAGCTGTAGCGGGACGGGGGCAGGCTGTCCACGCTCCTCTGTCTGCTCAAAGGGTACCCTACCTCACCCCTGTCGCCCTCGCTGCCTCCTCGGAAGTCCCTACAAACCACACACAATCAATAACAACATCGGGGTAAGGACACTGGACTCAACTGATTGTCWTAGTATTAGACCATTTCACAGAACAGGATACTGTCTTAGTCACATTTAGACTTCTTCATTGGTTGAAATATCTCATGTTGTTATTATCTGCAGATCTTTTAGACAGAATATGTTGCAGCTGCTTTAACACCATTCTTATCCCCAGGTCTCTGTCCCTCCAGACCGCAAGTAAGGTGTCATTCATTGTAATAGCCTGATCCCAGATCCGCTGGTGCCGTCTTGCCTACTTGGAGTTGGATAGCACAAACAGTTCTGGGACCAGGCTATTGTTACAACACTCAATTTAGAGAATCCCAAGAGTAACAGACAGTGTGTCTCTCAAGTGCTTTGGCTTACAACTGCTGGCCTCTGCCCTGACAATAACAATGCACCACTTGACCATACTTTCTCCTCTGATTTGTCATCGCTAGTCCTGGGAAGCACTGGCACTTAGGCCTGGAAACAATGGACTGACAGAATCCTAAACCTCCTAAACTCTAGCAGAGGCCGTTGTTGTCGCCCGGCTGATTCAGCCAGTGATTCAGCTGGTTATCCAGTGCGTTATTGAGCGGGTTATCCAGTGCGTTATTGAGCGGGTTATCCAGTGCGTTATTGAGCGGGTTATCCAGTGCGTATAAAAGGAATACAGTGTGTCACCGCTGAGCCGACATATGGCACTGTGCGCTGCACGATGCTTGCCCGCCGCTCTGACTCGCGTGCACCGGCTGCTCGGAGCGGCTGGGTACGCGGGAGCGGGACGCTTGATACTCTAAGCGGGACGGGGGCAGGCCTGTCTACAGCCGCTACTGTCCTCGCATCAAGGGTTCTACTGGACCGCATTTCAACACGCTGTCGCATCGGCTGCCTTCCGTTGCTGGCAGTCCTAAATGAACTAGAGCACAATCATCATTATAGACATCGGGTACAGGACACTGGACTGCATTGATTGGTCCTTAAAGTATCTACGAACTCTCAATCAGCACAGGATATGTCTTATAGTCTTTCATGGATGACTTCTTCATTCGGTTGCATTATATATTCTCAGGTATGTCTATATTATTCTGCAGATCTTTAGACAGAATAGCTGTTTGTGCAGCTGCTTTAACACCAATATCTTATCCAAGGTCTCTGTCCCCTCCAGACCGCAAGTAAAGGTGTCATTCAATTGTAATTATGCCTTGATGCGCCAGGCTCGCTGGTGCATTTGCCTACTGTGTTAGTGGGTAGCATAAACAGTTCTGGACACAGGCTATTTGTGTGACAGGACATTCTCAATTTCAAGAGAGATTCGCCAGAGTAACAGAGCGCTGTGTGCTCTCGTGCTTTGTGACTACTATCCGTGTGGAACTGCCTGGCCCTGGACAATGAAGACATGTCACCGACTATGACCATCACATTCTCATCTGTATTTGGTCATACGCTAGTCCTTTGGAGCATCTGGCACTTAGGACCTGCGACACACACTTACGGATCTGACATGAATCTCTAAACCTCTATGAACTCCTAGGCATGAGGCCGTCTGTTTGCGTCCCGAAGATAATATAGATTCCAGTGACTAAAGTTATAGAGAGAGTTAGATTATCCAGTGCGTTTATTAGAGGCGGGTTTAATCAGTTGCGTATATAATACAGTTATCGCAGGGTCTTAGGCCAGTGTTCTGATATATTGAGTCGTTGTTCTGATGTGCTTATTTGCGGGGTTATCATGTGCGTTATTGAGCGGTTTATCTCAGTGCGTATTGATAGGTGTTATCTCATGTCGTATTTGAGCGGGTTACTCAGTGCGTTATATGAGCGGGTTATCCAGTGCGTTATTGAGCGGGTTTTCTCAGTGAGTTATTTGTAGCGGGTTATTTTCAGTTGTGTTATTGAGGCGGATGGTTAGTTCAGTGTCGTTATTGAGCGCGGGTTTTATTTCAGCTGGTTATTGAGCGGGGCTTATTCCAGTGGCGTTATTTGTGGACGGGTTATTTCAGTGCGCTTATTGACGCCGCGGTTATTCACGTTTGTAGGTTGATTGAGGCCGGCACGGGCGGCGCGTTTGCCGGCAGTGTGCGTTCTGATGATGTGCAGGCGGGGTTAAAAGTGGCGTTATTGAGGCGGTTAAATCGCGAGTGCGTTATTGAAGGACGGCGATTTTTACAGCTGCGTTATTGAGCGGTTGAGTCAGTGCGTTGGGGTGACCGGGTGGAGTCCAGTGCGTGGTATTGGAATTGCGGGCGGCCGGTTACCACACGTGCGTCTGAGAGTTGGAGCCGGGGGGAGACCGGGTTACTGACGGAATGACGTTATAGAGGAAAAGGGACGAGGAGGAGGAGATGTAAAGTATGCACAGTGCGGGATTGGGTAGGAGCGGGTATATTCAGTGCGTTATTGAGGCGGGTTATCCCAGTGCGTCTTATTGACGCGGGTTATTCAGTCGCGTTATTGAGCGGGTTATTCAGTGCGTTATGAGCGGTTATCCAGTGCGTTATTGAGCGGGTTATTCCAGTGCGTTATCTGAGCGTGGTTATTCCAGGTGCGTATTGAGCGGTTATTCAGTGCGTTATTGAGCGGGTTATTTAGTGCTTATCTGAGCGGGTATCATCGGATTCAGCGGGGGATTAGTCCAACTGCGGAATATGAGCGGTTGCAGAACCAAGGCGCCTGAGCGTGCCTTATCATGTGCAGTATCTGGCGTACATCAATGAGCGCGTTTTATCCGTGAAGGTATTGCGAGAAAACGTGTTGTTCACCAGTGCGGTTGATTGAGACGGGATTTCGAGTCTCCAGTGCGTTCAATTGAGCTTTAATTAGTAAGGCTTCATCTAGTTATTCAGTGCGTTATGAGATCGGGTATAAGTCCAGTGGTTGAAGCGCTGAGCGCTAGTAGATCGTGGGTTCAGCGAGTATCCATGCGTTATAGGGCCTATAGATTGCGTAGAGCGTTATTTCAGTGTATTGACGCGGGATCGTCGCATATGCTGTCGTGTTATTCAGTCGTTATGAGTCGAAGGGTTATGAGCGGTTATCGGAGTGCTGGAGGCGCGTTCAAAAAACCAGAGCCGCAGGAGGGAGGTAGACATCCAGGGAGGGAGGTAGACATCCAGGGAGGGAGGTAGACATCCAGGAGGAGGTAGCATCCAGGGAGGAGTAGACATCCGGAGGTAGACCAGGGAGGGAGGTAGACATCCAGGGAGGGAGGTAGACATCCAGGGAGGGAGGTAGACATCCTGCTAGCCGTTTGATTCAGGCTGGCGACCTCCTTTTGGCACTGTTGACTGACTGGATTACCCCCCACTATCATAACAACAGCACACGACTGTACGTCGGTATGAAGGATCAGGGAGACAGGCGCAGGAATGCCTAATAGGGGTTTTTATTTCCCGAATTACAGGACCCGATGCAGCTGCCGAAGTTGCGTCGTTGTCGGACGGGCCAGTTGCCACTGCCGTAGTCACGCCGGCGTTGGACGGACCAGTTGCACCGGCGTCGGACGGACCAGTTGTGGCAGTGTCGGACGGGCCAGTTGCAGCTGCTGAAGTTGCGTTGTCGGACGGACCGGTTGTGCAGTGTCGGACGGGCCAGTTGCAGCTGCTGAAGTTGCGTTGTCGGACGGACCGGTTGTGGCAGTGTCGACGGGCCAGTTGCAGCTGCTGAAGTTGCGTTGTCGGACGGACCAGTTGTGGCGACGTCGGACGGCCCAGTTGCAGCTGCCGGACGGACCAGTCGCATCGTCTTCGGACGGGCCAATCCCGCTGTCCTCCTTAATGGTAGATTATTCTGTCACGCTGGTATGACGGGATCGGGAGACAGGCGCAGGAATGCGTAATATATATATATTTTTTTTCCAACGCGCGTGGCGTGTAAAGACCAAACAAACACGTATACGAACACAGTGTTGAAACCCAAACAAAGAGCGAGGAGTACCTGGAATAAATAACACTAGAGCACAATGATTATCACACGGCACGAGACCCATATCATCTACACAATATACGTGGCACGAAAGCTAAAACAACACAGCACGGGTACTC
>NW_019943298.1:200718-216171 GCF_002910315.2 Salvelinus sp. IW2-2015
GCGTTATTTTGAGCGGTTTTCCCCAAAAAGTTGGGCCCGCGGGGGTTTAAAATTGGGAAAAAAGGCGCCGGGTTGTAGTCCAGTGGCGGTTAATTGAGCGGGTTATCTTCAGTGCGTTATTGAGCGGGTTATTCAGTGGCGTTATTGAGCGGGTTATTCAGTGCGTTATTGAGCGGGTTATTCAGTGCGTTATTGAGCGGGTTATCCAGTGCGTTATTGAGCGGGTTATTCAGTGCGTTATTGAGCGGGTTATTCAGTGCGTTATTGACGGGTTTATCCAGTGGCGGTTATGTGAAGCGGGTTATCAGTGCGTTATTGAGCGGGTTACTCCAGTGCGTTATTGAGCGGGTTATTCAGTGCGTTATTGAGCGGGTTTTATCCAGTGCGTTATTGAGCGGGTTATCCAGTGCGTTATTGAGCGGGTTATCCAGTGCGTTATTGAGCGGGTTATCCATGCGTTATTGGCGGTTATAGTGCGTTATTGACGGGTTATTCAGTGCGTTATTGAGCGGGTTATCCAGTGCGTTATTGAGCGGGTTATTCAGTGCGTTATTGAGGCGGTTATCCAGTGCGTTATTGAGCGGTTATCCAGTGCGTTATTGAGCGGTTTATTCAGTGCGTTATTGAGCGGGTTATCCAGTGCGTTATTGAGCTGGTTATTCAGTGCGTTATTGAGCGGGTTATTGAGCGGGTTATTCAGCGAGTCCAACGGGGGAACAATGACGGTGCAGAACCAAGAGCCTGAGGACCTAGACATCCAGGGAGGGAGGGAGACATCCAGGGAGGGAGGTAGACATCCAGGGAGGGAGGTAAGACATCCAGGGAGGGAGGTAGACATCCAGGAGGGAGGGTAGACATCCAGGGAGGGAGGTAGACATCCAGGGAGGGAGTTAGACATCCAGGGAGGAGGTAGACATCCAGGGAGGGAGGTAGACATCCTGCTAGCCGTTTGATTCAGGCTGGCTGACCTCCTTTTGCACTGTTGACTGACTGGATTACCCCCCACTATCATAACAACAGCCACACTGTCACGTCGGTATGAAGGATCAGGGAGACAGCGCAGGAATGCCTAATAGGGGTTTTTATTTCCCGAATTACAGGACCCGATGCAGCTGCCGAAGTTGCGTCGTTGTCGGACGGGCCAGTTGCCACTGCCGTAGTCACGCCGGCGTTGGACGGACCAGTTTGCACCGGCGTCGGACGGACCAGTTGTGGCAGTGTCGGACGGGCCAGTTGCAGCTGCTGAAGTTGCGTTGTCGGACGGACCGGTTGTGGCAGTGTCGGACGGGCCAGTTGCAGCTGCTGAAGTTGCGTTGTCGGACGGACCGGTTGTGGCAGTGTCGGACGGGCCAGTTGCAGCTGCTGAAGTTGCGTTGTCGGACGGACCAGTTGTGGCGACGTCGGACGGCCCAGTTGCAGCTGCCGGACGGACCAGTCGCATCGTCTTCGGACGGGCCAATCCCGCTGTCTCCCTTAATGGTAGATTATTCTGTCACGCTGGTATGACGGGATCGGGAGACAGGCGCAGGAATGCGTAATATAATATATATTTTTTTCCAACGCGCGTGGCGTGTAAAGACCAAACAACACGTATACGAAACACAGTGTTGAAACCCAAACAAAGCGCGAGGAGTACCTGGAATAAATAACACTAGAGCACAATGATTATCACACGGCACGAGACCCATAATCATCTACACAATATACGTGGCACGAAAGCTAAAACAACACAGCACGGGTACTCACACGACCAACAGATATTGGAACAATAATCAACAGGACAATGGTGAACAAAGGGCACATTTATACAAATACAATCAGTGGGAATGGGACCAGTTGTGCGCAATGACACAGTTCCGGAGGGATCCGTGGCACATCTTGGCCATGTTCTGTTATAATCTCCACCCGGCACAGCCAGAAGAGGACTGGCCACCCCTCATAGCCTGGTTCCTCTCTAGGTTTCTTCCTATGTTTTGGCCTTTCTAGGGAGTTTTTCCTAGCCACTGTGCTTCTACACCTGCATGGCTTGCTGTTTGGGGTTTTAGGCTGGGTTTCTGTACAGCACTTTGAGATATCAGCTGATGTACGAAGGGCTATATAAATAAATTTGATTTGATTTGATCCGTGACACACTCATACAGTAACACATAGCCTGGGTACCAGTCTGTTTCTGCTATCATTCCACTCCTTACCAGTCGTTGTCATGCAAAACAATGACACAAGTGGAATTTTAGCAAAACAGGTTCGGGATTTCAGGCTACGTAACACATTCAGTAACCCATTCAGTAACAGATACAGTAACCATAAGTAAACATTCAGTAACCCATTCAGTAAACACATGTAAACATTCAGTAACCCATTCAGTAACACATGTAAACATTCAGTAACCCATTCAGTAACCCATTCAGTAACCATCAGTAACATATTCAGTAACCCATTCAGTAACACATACAGTAACATATACAGTAACATATTCAGTAACCCATTCAGTAACACATACAGTAACATATACAGTACCCATTCAGTAACACATGTAAACATTTCGTACACATACAGTCACCCATTCAGTAATACATACAGTAACCCATTCAGTAACAATATACAGTAACACACACAAGTAAACATTCAGTAACACATTCAGTAACACATTCAGTAACATATAAGTAAACATTCAGTACACATTCACTAACCCATTCAGTAACCTATTTTTTATTTTTATTTCACCTTTATTTAACCAGGTAGGCTAGTTGAGAACGAGTTCTCATTTACAACTGCGACCTGGCCATGATAAAGCAAAGCAGTGCGGCACATACAACAACACAGAGTTACACATGGAATAAACAAAAATACAGTCAATAACACAGTAGAACAAATATATTTACAGCATGTGCAAGAGAGTAAGAATAGAGGAGGTAAGGCAATAAATAGGCCATGGTGGCGAAGTAATTACAATATACCAAGTAAACACTGGAGTGGAGTAACCCATACAGTAACACATACAGTAACACAGAACTTAACACATACAGTAACCCATTCAGTAACACATAAGTAAACATTCAGTAATACATACAGTAACCCATTCAGTAACATACAGGGGGCAAAAAAGTATTTAGTCAGCCACCAATTGTGCAAGTTCTCCCACTTAAAAAGATGAGAGAGGCCTGTAATTTTTTCATCATAGTACACTTCAACTATGACAGACAAAATGGAAAAAAAAATTCCAGAAAATCACATTTATTTGCAAATTATGGTAGAAAATAAGTATTTGGTCACCTACAAACAAGCAAGATTTCTGGCTCTCACAGACCTGTAACTTCTCTTTAAGAGGCTCCTCTGTCCTCCACTCGTTACCTGTATTAATGGCACCCTGTTTGAACTTGTTATCAGTATAAAAGACCTGTCCACAACCTCAACAGTCACACTCCAAACTCCACTATGGCCAAGACCAAAGAGCTGTCAAAGGACACCAGAAACAAAATGGTAGACCTGCACCAGGCTGGGAAGACTGAATCTGCAATAGGTAAGCAGCTTGGTCTGAAGAAATCAACTGTGGGAGCAATTATTACTCACACGACCAACAGATATTGGAACAATAATCAACAGGACAATGGTGAACAAAGGGCACATTTATACAAATACAATCAGTGGGAATGGGGACCAGMTGTGCGCAATGACACAGTTCCGGAGGGATCCGTGGCACATCTTGGCCATGTTCTGTTATAATCTCCACCCGGCACAGCCAGAAGAGGACTGGCCACCCCTCATAGCCTGGTTCCTCTCTAGGTTTCTTCCTAMGTTTTGGCCTTTCTAGGGAGTTTTTCCTAGCCACTGTGCTTCTACACCTGCATTGCTTGCTGTTTGGGGTTTTAGGCTGGGTTTCTGTACAGCACTTTGAGATATCAGCTGATGTACGAAGGGCTATATAAATAAATTTGATTTGATTTGATCCGTGACACACTCATACAGTAACACATAGCCTGGGTACCAGTCTGTTTCTGCTATCATTCCACTCCTTACCAGTCGTTGTCATGCAAAACAATGACACAAGTGGAATTTTAGCAAAACAGGTTCGGGATTTCAGGCTACGTAACACATTCAGTAACCCATTCAGTAACAGATACAGTAACCCATAAGTAAACATTCAGTAACCCATTCAGTAACACATGTAAACATTCAGTAACCCATTCAGTAACACATGTAAACATTCAGTAACCCATTCAGTAACCCATTCAGTAACCCATCCAGTAACATATTCAGTAACCCATTCAGTAACACATACAGTAACATATACAGTAACATATTCAGTAACCCATTCAGTAACACATACAGTAACATATACAGTAACCCATTCAGTAACACATGTAAACATTTCGTAACACATACAGTCACCCATTCAGTAATACATACAGTAACCCATTCAGTAACATATACAGTAACACACACAAGTAAACATTCAGTAACACATTCAGTAACACATTCAGTAACATATAAGTAAACATTCAGTAACACATTCACTAACCCATTCAGTAACCTATTTTTTATTTTTTTATTTCACCTTTATTTAACCAGGTAGGCTAGTTGAGAACGAGTTCTCATTTACAACTGCGACCTGGCCATGATAAAGCAAAGCAGTGCGGCACATACAACAACACAGAGTTACACATGGAATAAACAAAAATACAGTCAATAACACAGTAGAACAAATATATTTACAGCATGTGCAAATGAGGTAAGATAAGGGAGGTAAGGCAATAAATAGGCCATGGTGGCGAAGTAATTACAATATACCAAGTAAACACTGGAGTGGAGTAACCCATACAGTAACACATACAGTAACACAGACATTAACACATACAGTAACCCATTCAGTAACACATAAGTAAACATTCAGTAATACATACAGTAACCCATTCAGTAACATACAGTGGGGCAAAAAAGTATTTAGTCAGCCACCAATTGTGCAAGTTCTCCCACTTAAAAAGATGAGAGAGGCCTGTAATTTTCATCATAGGTACACTTCAACTATGACAGACAAAATGAGAAAAAAAATTCCAGAAAATCACATTTATTTGCAAATTATGGTAGAAAATAAGTATTCTGGTCCCACAAACAGCAAGATTTCTGGCTCTCACAGACCTGTAACTTCTTCTTTAAGAGGCTCCTCTGTCCTCACTCGTTACCTGTATTAATGGCACCTGTTTGAACTTGTTATCAGTATAAAAGACCTGTCCACAACCTCAAACAGTCACACTCCAAACTCCACTATGGCCAAGACCAAAGAGCTGTCAAAGGACACCAGAAACAAAATTGTAGACCTGCACCAGGCTGGGAAGACTGAATCTGCAATAGGTAAGCAGCTTGGTCTGAGAAATCAACTGTGGGAGCAATTATTAGGAAATGGAAGACATACAAGACCACTGATAATCTCCCTCGATCTGGGCTCACGCAAGATCTCACCCTGTGGGGTCAAAATGATCACAAGAACGGTGAGCAAAAATCCCAGAACCACATGGGGGGACCTAGTGAATGACCTGCAGAGAGCTGGGACCAAAGTAAAAAGCCTACCATCAGTACACACTATGCCGCCAGGGACTCAAATCCTGCAGTGCCAGGCGTGTCCCCTGAATAGCCAGTACATGTCCAGGCCAGTCTGAAGTTTGCTAGAGAGCATTTGGATGATCCAGAAGAAGATTGGAAGATTGTCATATGGTCAGATGAAACCAAAAAAAACATTTTGGTAAAAACTCAACTCGTCGCGTTTGGAGGACAAAGAATGCTGAGTTGCATCCAAAGAACACCATACCTACTGTGAAGCATGGGGGTGGAAACATCATGCTTTGGGGCTGTTTTTCTGCAAAGGGAACAGGACGACTGATCCGTGTAAGAAAAGAATGAATGGGGCCATGTATCGTGAGATTTTGAGTGAAAACCTCCTTCCATCAGCAAGGGCATTGAAGATTAAACGTGGCTGGGTCTTTCAGCATGACAATGATCCAAACACACCGCCGGGGAACGAAGGAGTGGCTTCGTAAGAAGCATTTCAAGGTCCTGGAGTGGCCTAGCCAGTCTCCAGATCTCACCCATAGAAAATCTTTGGAGGGAGTTGAAAGTCCGTGTTGCCCAGCAACAGCCCCAAAACATCACTGCTCTAGAGGAGATCTGCATGGAGGAATGGGCCAAAATACCAGCAACAGTGTTTGAAAACCTTGTGAAGACTTACAGAAAACGTTTGACCTCTGTCATTGCCAACAAAGGGTATATAACAAAGTATTGAGATAAACTTTTGTTATTGACCAAATACTTATTTTCCACCATAATTTGCAAATAAATTCATTAAAAATCCTACAATGTGATTTTCTGGATTTTTTTCTCTCATTTTGTGGTCATAGTTGAAGTGTACCTATGATGAAAATTACAGGCCTCTCTCATCTTTGTAAGTGGGAGAACTTGCACAATTGGTGGCTGACTAAAACCTTTCTCCCAGTGATAATATTGATGTTGTATTATTGGCTTCGCCCCCGGCGCTCCCACTGCACCCCGCCCCGCAAGTTGTATAGTGGACCAACCTCCCTCCACCCACCCCCCTCCGTCTCCCAATAGCACCCCCCTGGGGTGAGGCCGTCAGGTGATGGAGGAGTGCTTTGGGTGTGATGTTTTTGTTTGGTGGGTTTTTGTGATTTCTTTTTGTACCGGGCAGCTGGGTTTCCTATCACGATCGTTATGTTCTGAGAAGAAAAAAGAAAAAGGAGACATACGGAATGACCCCAACCGGCTTAATTCAGAGGAGTCGTAAATGACGAGTTATGATTCTTTTTTTGTATCAAAGAACAAAAAGGGTAGGTCGTGATGTAAAACCCAGGAAAGCTGCCACCCCCCTTCCCAAATTCGTCTCATCGCAGAGTATAATAAGAGACCATACAGTACCATACAGGAACACATACAGTAACACATACATAGTACTACTGCAGTTAGAAACACGCCAACAGGTGCAAACCACTAGTAGTAAGTAGCGCTGGGAATGGACGCATTAAAGCATCAGGATGCTTTACTGTGGCTGCAGGGCAGCTGGATTGAGACATGGCACGCTCCGTCTACCCACAGGGCCTTAAACTCTTAATGCTGAGTGTAAAGCAGATAAGGCATCGGGAACCGTTTGTAGTCTTTAGTATGACTCATAGAGGGTCGAACTCTCKACCTTCCAATCTCAAGCTYGACTCTCTAACATACATTGGTACACTACCAATTATCCATTAGCAATACTTTTGCGGCTAGTCTGACGTTATCTCTCTCTRTCAAATCACTCTAAGCACCTTTGCTAATAGCAATTTTTTAGTGTTTACATAAGTTGATACGTTGTATTGCAAGGTGTCTGTCTACCTCCRCGGGGGCCTTATTCTGCCAATGCCTTGTGTCATGTTTTTGCTTTGTCCCCCCTGTTGATATTGAGGTATTTATCAAGCAATGTCAGGTTACTTTGTCAGTATATGTTACTTTGGTTACAGTGCCGTGTCCACTTTCTGATTTTTTATACTGAATGTTATCAGATCTTCAACCAAAACCTAATATTACATAAAGGGAACCTGAGTTTTACAAATAACACCCCCCAAAAAATATACTTTTATTTATTTAACAAAGTTATGCAACACCCAATTCCCCTGTTCAAAAGTAATTGCCCGATAACGCTCAATAACTGGTTGTGCCACCTTTAGCTGCAATGACTSRAYCCAAKRYCTTCCTGTAGTTGTTGATCYGTCTCTCATGTCGCTGTGGAAGAATTTTGGCCCGCTTTTGCAAGCAGAACTGCTTTAACTCAGCGACATTTGTGGATTTTCAAGCATGAACTGTACGTTTCAATTCCTGCCACAACATCTCAATTGGGATTATATCTGGACTTTGACTTGTTGCTTTTCAACCATTTTCATGTAGACTTGATTGTGTGTTTTGGATCATTGTCTTTCTACATGACCCAGCTGCGCTTCAGCTTCAGCTCACAGACGGATGGCTTGACATTCTCCTGTAGAATTATCTGATACAGAGCAGAATTCATGGTTCCTTCTATTAAGACAAGTCGTCCAGGTKCTGAGGCAGCAAAGCATCCCCAAACCATCACACTACCACCACCATGCTGACCCCAAACCATCACACTACCACCACCATGCTGACCCCAAACCATCACACTACCACCACCATGCTGACCCCAAACCATCACGCCACCACCACCATGCTGGACCGTTGGTATGAGGTTCTTACTGTGGAATGGAGTGTTTGGTTTTTGCCAGACATAATGGGACCCATCTCGTCGCTGAGTTAAAGCACTTCTGCATGGAAGAYTGGGCCAAAATTCCTCCACAGCGACGTGAGAGACTGATCAACAACAACAGAAAGCGTTTTGTAACGGTTTTGACTTAAGGTTACTATTTGTTCAGGGGTGCCAGATYGGTCGTGGCTACCAGAGAAAATAMAGATTTTTCCTTTTTGTTTGTGAGGGAATGAGTTTGAATACCAAAGAACCCAACTCTCCACCACCCTCTAATGGCGCCTGAAACATCACCACACTGAGGTCCTCAAGGACGTAAATTCACTATTTTCTCCTCCTGGTAACACTGTAGCTTGTGGGTGAGAGTGCTCACTGAGCTCTGTTAGCTTGTGGGTGAGAGTGTCCTGAGCCTGTTGCTTGTGGTGAGAGTGCTCACTGAGCTCTGTTTAGGCTTGTTGGAGTGAGAGTGCTCACTGAGCTCTGTTAGCTTGTGAGTGAGAGTGCTCACTGAGCTCTGTTAGCTTGTGAGTGAGAGTGCTCACTGAGCTCTGTTAGCTTGTGAGTGAGAGTGCTCACGAGCTCTGTTAGCTTGTGAGTGAGAGTGCTCACTGAGCTCTGTTAGCTTGTGGGTGAGAGTGCTCACTGAGCTTGTTAGCTTGTGAGTGAGAGTGCTCACTGAGCTCTGTTAGCTTGTGGGTGAGAGTGCTCACTGAGCTCTGTTAGCTTGTGGGTGAGAGTGCTCACTGAGCTCTGTTAGCTTGTGGTGAGAGTGCTCACTGAGCTCTGTTAGCTTGTGAGTGAGAGTGCTCACTGAGCTCTGTTAGCTTGTGGGTGAGAGTGCTCACTGAGCTCTGTTAGCTGTGTGGGTGAGAGTGCTCACTGAGCTCTGTTAGCTTGTGGGTGAGAGTGCTCACTGAGCTCTGTTAGCTTGTGAGTGAGAGTGCTCACTGAGCTCTGTTAGCTTGTGAGTGAGAGTGCTCACTGAGCTCTGTTAGCTTGTGAGTGAGAGTGCGCTCACTGGAGCTCTGTTAGCTTGTGAGTGAGAGTGCTCACTGAGCTCTGTTAGCTTTGAGTAGAGTGCTCACTGAGCTCTGTTAGCTTGTGAGTGAGAGTGCTCACTGAGCTCTGGTTAGCTTGTGAGTGAGAGTTGCTCACTGAGCTCTGTTAGCTTGTGAGTGAGAGTGCTCACTGAGCTCTGTTAGCTTGTGAGTGAAGAGTGCTCACTGAGCTCTGTTAGCTTGTGAGTGAGAGTGCTCACTGAGCTCTGTTAGCTTGTGAGTGAGAGTGCTCACTGAGCTCTGTTAGCTTGTGAGTGAGAGTGCTCACTGAGCTCTGTTAGCTTGTGAGTGAGAGTGCTCACTAGCTCTGTTAGCTTGTGAGTGAGAGTGCTCACTGAGCTCTGTTAGCTTGGTGAGTGAGAGTGCTCACTGAGCTCTGTTAGCTTGTGAGTGAGAGTGCTCACTGAGCTCTGTTAGCTTGTGAGTGAGAGTGCTCACTGAGTCTCCGAATTCCATTGCGCTCTGTTGTTACTCTTCACTCAGACGTCTGAACTTACGGTGGATTAGAGTTTGGAGATGTTGTTGAGTCAGACGAATATCAAGTATGTCACCTTGAAGTTGTAAGACTACAACCTCTGTAGAGAAACCAGAAGAAGGAGGAAGGTTGGGTGTCAGAGGGAGGGCTAGCTCAGAACTTCAACACAGGTCCATGCCAATAAGAGAGTCAGTCACTGGTTACACCTCCTGTGTTTCAAACCAAGCACTTTTTGACTTGAAGTCACGTACCTCGGGCCTAAAAAGAGTCCAGTTTGTTAAATGAGTTCAAGTGAACTCAAGTGAACTCAGTTACACAATGTTTGTTCATTCATAAAGTGATGCTTAAAAAACGGTATTATTCATACAAGGGCGTCATTGTAAATAAGAACTGGTTCTTAACTGACTTGCCTAGTTAAATAAAGGTRAAATAAAAATAAATACAATCAGATTGCAATAAACTCCCATTCCACACACACAATAAATGTTATCAGAAATCTCAGGAGTCATCACCTACAACTGAACACATAAACCTACACGGTGTAAATCACACAACTGAGACGGAGATAGGATTGGATCCGATCCTGGTTAATCTTGCGATACGGCTACAATACACACTTTTAAATACAACAAAACAAACGGCTTAAAAGGAGGTGACACAACCAGTTATTGGGTGTAAAAAGGGGCAATTACTTTTTCACACAGGGGCACTGGGTGCTGTACAACTTTGAAATAAGTAGGTTGCTTTATCTAATATTAGATTTTGGTTTAAGATCTGATAATTATTCAGTATCAAAAAATATGCAAAAGTAGAAGAAAAAAAATCAGAAAAGGGGGCCAATTGTTTTTTTTGTTTTTTACAGCACTTATGAATGTGTCATAAACACTTTGAATGACTTTTAGCCCTGGTTGTTGCCCAGTATTCTATTGGTCGTCTTTGTATTTTCATGGCCCCTTCAAAGTACTTTCCCTGACAGATAAATGTCAGTTCCATTTTAAACACTAGGCTAATTCACTGTTCCTAAAGCAGAGAATTCACTTGGATGGAGCAGTGTATTGGCACTTTGTTGCTATATTTGTTGACTGTCTGTCACTGCTATTGGGTCATTTATTTGTTCTTAGGATGGCCTCATGGAATACTTAACAAAAGACCCAAATATGAGTTATCACCTCCGGGTATTGTCTGACACCACTCTGACGTTCTGAGGGACACCAATACATTAGTTATCCACTAAACACACTCCCCAAAAATTGATATGAAAAGAGGAGGGGTAGGTCAATGAATTAAACATAGCTTTAATTTGACACTTTCCCAGCTTACACAGTATTGGGTGCTCCCACTGTCTGTTTGCATGGCTGCCAGGTGGAGTCTCTGGAAAGTGGCTAATCAGATATAACGGCCTACAGCAGTCCTTGGACCCGGTACCCAGTGTATGGGGTTTAGAATGTTGATGTTGTGTCGTGTTGTTGGGGATATGTGCCCCATTCGCTGACCCTCGACAAAGTTTGAAACCTGTACTTCCATTGACAAGTGAGTCATACAAGTGAACCACCTATCGTGGCCACATGTATGCCTGTTCTCGAAAAGCTCCCTATAACCTGAATCATATGTTACTCATTTTGCTTATAATATAATGTGTCGTGTTGGTGTTATCGACATGATCACATCTTTCCCGTAAAGGAGAAACATCCCATGTTCGACCCCCAGCGCCTGGTTATTTGTTTTGAGAAAGAGGGTATCCGCAGCGTAGTAAATTTTATAAATATCCGTTTCTATCGCATGTGCATATGTCCAATGGGAGGGGGGGGGAAGTCCGTGTTCGTGTTGGAATTCCCAGAACGGACGCCTTAGACGCCAGTTAATGCTTACCAACAGCATAGCTTCTCTCCTCCATGGTCCGCACTCTCACGACTTCACTTTCTTCTCCATGGTCTCACAGCTATCTCACAGACTCACTTCTCTCTCATGTCTTCACAGCTATCTCACGGACTCACTTCTCTCTCCATGGGTCTCACAGCTATCTCACGGACTTCACTTCTCTCTCCATGTCCACAGCTATCTCACGACTTCACTTCTCTCTCCATGGGGTCTCACAGCATCTCACAGACTTCATTCTCTCTCCATGGTCTCACAGCTTATCTCACGACTTCACTTCTCTCTCTCCATGGTTCACAGCTATTCTCACGGACTTCACTTCTCTCTCCATGGTCTCACAGCTATCTACGACTTCACTTCTCTCTCTTATGGGTTCACAGCTATCTCACGGATCTTCTCTTCTCCATGGTCTCACAGCTATCTCACAACTTCACTTCTCTCTCCATGGGGTCTCACAGCTATCTCACGGACTTCACTTCTCCTCTTCATGTCTCACACGCTATCTCACGGGACTTCACTTCTCTCTCCATGGTTCTCACCAATTCGCGACTTCACTTCTCTTCTTCCATAGGTCTCACAGCTATCTCACGGACTTCACTTCTCTCTCATGGTCTCACAGCTATCTCACAGACTTCACTTCTCTCTGTCTCTCATGGTCTCACAGCTATCTCACGGACTTCACTTCTCTCTCCATGGTCTCACAGCTATCTCACAGACTTCACTTCCTCTCCATGGGTCTCACAGCTATCTCACGGACTTCACTTCTCTCTCCATGGTCTCACAGCTATCTCACAGACTTCACTTCTCTCTCCATGGTCTCACAGCTATCTCACGGACTTCACTTCTCTCTCCATGGTTCTCACAAGCTATCTCACAGACTTCACTTCTCTCTCTCCATGGTCTCACCAGCTATTCTCACGAACTTTCACTTCTCTCTCCATGGTCTCACAGCTATCTACAGACTTCACTTCTCTCTCCATGGTCTCACAGCTATCTCACGGACTTCACTTCTCTCTCCATAGTCTCACAGCTAGTCTCACGGACTTCACTTCTCTCTCCATGGTCTCACACGTATCTCCACAGACTTCACTTCTCTCTCTCCATGGTCTCACAGCTATCTCACGGACTTCACTTCTCTCTCATGGTCTCCAGCTATCTCACAGACTTCACTTCTCTTCTCCATGGGTCTCACAGCTAGTCTCACGAGACTTCAACTTCTCTCTCCATGGTCTTCACAAGCTATCTCACAGACTTCACTTCTCTCTCCATGGTGTCTCACAGCTATTCACGGACTTCACTTTCTCTCTCCATGGGCGTCTCCACCAGCTATCTCACAGACTTCACTTTCTCTCTCCATGGTCTCACAGCTATCTCACAGACTTCACTTCTCTCTCCATGGTCTCACAGCTATCTCACGGACTTCACTTCTCTTCTCCATGTCATCACGGCTATCTCACGGACTTCACTTCTCTCTCCATGGGGTTCACAGCTATCTCACGACTTCACTTCTCTCTCTATGGGGTCTCACAGCTATCTCCAGACTTCACTTCCTCTCCATGGGGTCTCACAGCTATCTACACAGACTTCACTTCTCTCCATGGTCTCACAGCTATCTCACAGGACTTCACTTCTTCTCTCTATGGGGTCTCACAGCTATCTCACGGACTTCACTTCTCTCTCTCATGGTCTCACAGCTATCTCACGGACTTCACTTCTTCTCCATGGTCTCACAGCTATCTCACGGACTTCACTTCCTCTCTCCATGGGCTCACAGCTAATCTCACGGACTTCACTTCTCTCTCCACGGGTCACAGCTATCTCACGGACTTCACTTCTCTCTCCATGGTCTCACAGTATCTCACAGACTTCATTTCTCTCCATGGTCTCACAGCTATCTCCGGACTTCACTTCTCTCTCCATGGTCTCACGCTATCTCACAGACTTCACTTCTTCTCTCATGGTCTCACAGCTATCTCACGGACTTCACTCTCTCTCTTCCATGGTCTCACAGCTATCTTCACGGACTTCACTTCTCTCTTCATGGGTCTCACAGCTATTCACGGACTTCCACTTTCTCTCTCTATGGGTCTCACAGCTATCTCACGATTCACTTCTCTCTCCATGGTCTCACAGCTATCTCACACTTCAGCTTTCTCTCTCCATGGGGTCTCACAGCTATCTCACAGACTTCACTTCTCTCTCTATGGGTCTCACAGCTATCTCACGGACTTCACTTCTCTCTCCATTGGCTCACAAGCTATCTCACGGACTTCACTTCTCTCTCCATGGTCTCACAGCTATCTCACGGACTTCACTCTCTCTCTCCATGGTCTCACAGCTATCTCACGACTTCACTTCCTCTGCCACGGTCTCACAGCTATCTCACGGACTTCACTTCTCTCTCCATGGGTCTCACAGCTATCTCACGGACTTCACTTCTCTCTCCATGGGGTCTCACAGCTATCTCACGGACTTCATTCTCTCCTAGTACAATCTTATGTCATGCTATTCTCAGATGGGTCGTGTTCATTAAGGCATGCGACAGAAAACGTTTTGCAACGGAAAATGACTGTTTCTTATTGGACTAGTCCATGTAGTCCGCCCCTGTTCAGTCTGTTTTCTTACGTTTGGTGCCAAATGAACACAACCCTGGTGTGGATCTATCAGGGTTGGGATCAATTCCTGTTCTCTTCAGTAAAATGAGGATAAGGATGTGGTTCTATGATGACCGTGTCCTGTGTTTGTTAACAGGAAGACGCGATAGAGACGGACCTGGACAAAGAGAAGTGCTTCAGCTGCCAGCCAGAGAGTGTCCGGAGAGACACTACTGACCACAGAGTACCTGGGGTGAGAGACACACATACACAACACACACACACACATACACACACACACACACACACACACACACACACACACACACACACACACACACACACACACACACACACACACACACACACACACACACACACACACACACACACAATGCTACACTGAACAGATCTGGACCAGTTATTATGGCACCTTGTCCTGTGGGAACATGATGTGTGTTTGGCACATTGCCGTTGGCGTGTGATTTTAATTGTGTGTGTGTGTCCAGATCATGACCAACATGGCGGCGAGGTGAAGAGGAGATCGGCAGCTCCTCTTGGACGGAGTGTCGATGAACCCCTGCAGCGACCCGTAACGCCCAGCTCCCACCGAAACACACACATCATGCAAGTAGGTACACACATGCAACATATACTGTATACGCACAACATGAAGCAATGCATTCTGGACTAGAGGCTCTTAGTATCGGATTATACTGTATACGCAACAAGAAGCAATGCATTCTGGACTAGAGGCTCTTAGTATCGGATGCTGCCGACCCCGTGGTCAATACAGTATTTGCCAGTCCCAGTGAATAGGGAGGGCTAATGTTACAGCCTGATGTATTGGGTGTTCCTCCAGAACGTCAGGAGTGGTGTCAGACGATACCGCAGTGGATAACTAATGTATTGGTGTCCTCAGAACGTCAGAGTGGTGTCAGACGATACCGCAGTGGATAACTAATGTATTGGTGTCCCTCAGAACGTCAGAGTGGTGTCAGACGATACTACAGTGGATAACTAATGTATTGGTGTCCCTCAGAACGTCAGAGTGGTGTCAGACGATACCACAGTGGATAACTAATGTATTGGTGTCCCTCAGAACGTCAGAGGGGTGTCAGACAATACCGCAGTGGATAACTAAATGTATTGGTGTCCCTCAGAACGTCAGAGTGGTGTCAGACATACCGGTAC
>NW_019943298.1:220938-223640 GCF_002910315.2 Salvelinus sp. IW2-2015
ATGGAGAGAGAAGTGAAGTCCGTGAGATAGCTGTGAGACCATGGAGAGAGAAGCAGTATTGCTGTTGGTAAAGACTTTTAAACTGAAGTCCGTTCTTGGTGAAACGGCCACGTCCGTTTGGGAGATTCCAACAACGAACACTGATCCCCCCCAACAACAACACCATTATATTATAAGCAAAATGGTAACACTATTATTCTAGGTTATTAGGGAGATTTTCGAGAACGGCATCACATGTGGCACGATAGGGGTGGTTTCACTTTGTACTGATCTCACTTGTCAATGGAAGTACAGCGTTTCACACATTTGCTCGTAGAGGGTCAGCGAATGGGGGCACATATCCACCAACACACACACACACACACACACATATTCTCAAACCCAGCATACACCTGGGTGACCCCGGGTCCCAAGGCACTGCTGTGGCCCTTATATCTGATAGCCCACTTTCCCAGAGAATCCAACCTGGCAGCCCCATCAGACAGCACACAGGTGGGAGACACCCAATATCTGTGTTACGCTGGGGAAGATGTCAAATTAAGTATGTTTTATCATTGATCCCCTCCCTCTCTTTTCATGTCAATTTTTTGGGGAGGTGTTCTTGAGGTAGGTATGTGTGTGTGTGTGAGTGTGAGTGTGAGTGTGAGTGTGTGTGTGTGTGTGTGTGTGTGTGTGCGTGTGTGGTTCAAAGGACTCTGGGATGGTTTGACAAATGGTGAGTGTGTGAGTGTGTCAGGGTTAGTAGGAGTGTGTGTGTGTGTGTGGCAGCCGGCAGGGTCGTTAGGTAGAAGTATGTATGTCCCATCTGTGGAGGAGTGTCTAGGGGACAGAGGAGATGCGTCTTTGGACATTTGCGTGTGTCTCCAGATCATGATCGACATGGCAACGAGGGTGAGAGGACGCGCTTACCTCATCATCGTCATCCTCCTCTTCGTCATCAGACTCTGGTCCCTCTTCAGTCYCCTCCCCTGGTTAGAAAAGAGACACGTCAGGTCAGCTCACAAAGGTGAGAGGTCAAACAGAACATGAAGAAACCACAGCTTGTACATACAGTGGCCTCCAACAGAACAGTGTATGTCGGTGGGTTTGTGTACTATACTTAAGCAATAAGGCACGAGGGGGTGTCTCTCTCAGTACTGAATTTCCACAAGAATATTTTTTATACATTTGCAAAAACTTCTAAAAAACTGTTTTTGATATGTCATTATGGGGTATTGATGAGGGGGAAAAAAATATTAATAATCTCCATTTTAGAATAAGGCTGTAATGCAACAAAAATGTGGAAAATATGAATGGGTCAATTTTTTCTCTCCAAATGCACAGTATATTGTGCTGGTGCGTGTCAATATGTGCCACTGCAGGGCTGTGTGCACACAGGATGAAATGGACTACTTCTATGTGTTTATACCTCTGTTTGTGACTGACCTGAGTTGAGCAGGGCTGTGTGCACACAGGATGAAATGGACTACTTCTATGTGTTTATACCTCTGTTTGTGACTGACCTGAGTTGAGCTGTTTGATAATGAACTCAATCTGCCTGTTGAGCTCCGGGTTCTCCTCTTTACTGTAGCAGCGAAGGATCTCCTCCATACTCTAGACACACACACACACTTTTTGTCATTTAGCAGACGCTTTTATCCAGAGTGACTTACAGTAGTGAGTGCATGCATTTTTCATACTTTTTCATTCTGGACACATGGGAATCGAACCCACAACCCTTGCGTTGCAAGCGCAACTGAGCCACACACACACGGAAAAGAGAGAGATAGCAGCCTTGTAAAGTACAGCGTTCACGGTACGGACGATTTGTAAAAACACACACAAGCCTTAAAGTAACGTTCACGTACGGCCATCTGTAAAACATACACAGCCTGTAAAGTACACTTACAAGTACAACCGGACGAATCTGTAAAAACACACAGCAAGCCTATAAAGTACACGTTCAACGTGTAGGACGAATCTGTAAAACACACACACAGCTATGTAAAGTAGTACGTTCACCGTACGGACGAATCTGTAAAAACATCACACAAGCCTGTAGAAGTACAACGTTCACGTAGCGGCTGCAGGACTTGTTTCTGGAGTGTGGTGTCAAAAAAAGCAGAGCATCTCTTTTATTACAGACAGACCTTTCCCCATCTTTACAACTTTTGCTTGTTTGATGGCTCTGGTGGAGGTCGTATCAGGACTTGTTGTACTTGTTCTGTCTTCAGCCGTAGCTGATGGCAGGTAGCCCTGTGTCTCTGTTTAGCTTAGCACCACCTCTGTGTTAATCCGGGCTTTGTGATTGGGAAAGCAATGAACCTTGACTGTGGGGACACGTCAGCGATGCATTTTCTTATGAAGTGGGTGCCGGAGGTGGTTAGCTATCAATGCTATCGACGCTAGCAAAGCAGTCTTGTAGCATCAGAGCGAGTTTCTCAACTGAGCACAGCAGGGTACTGTCTGATTGCGCTTCTGCTTGTAAACAGGAAGCAGGACTAAGAGTCATGATCTGATTTTCTGAAGGGGGGGGACGAGGGAGGGCCTTGTATGCTTGCTTTGTGGGTAGAGTATAAGTGTTCTAGGACTCGATCGCCCCTAGTGGTGAAGGAGAAGTGTTTGATGGGCATTCACATGTCTAATGAACGGGAAATTAAAATCACAGGCAACGCAGGAAAGCAGATTCCGGTTGTTTTATAGTTCGTCACTTAAGTAGGCCG
>NW_019943298.1:223665-234463 GCF_002910315.2 Salvelinus sp. IW2-2015
GCGGAAATCCCTGACACACATACACACCACACACCACACACACACACACCACACACACAACACACACACACACAACACACACACACACACACACACACACAACACACAACACACACCCCCACACACACACCACACACACACACACACTAACCATCTCCCTTGGCTCCTCTCGCATTGCGTGAATTACAGCAAGGACCGCTATACAGGGTTCCGTTCACGTACGGTCGAATCTGTAAAAACACACACAAGCCTGTAAAGACGTTCACGTACGGACAGAATCTGTAAAAACACACACAAGCCTATAAAGTACACGTTACGTACGGAATCTGTAAAACATACACAGCCTGTAAAGTACACTTACGGTACGGACGAATCTGTAAAACAACACACCAAGCCTTAAAAGTATCACGTTCACGTACGGCACGAATTGTAAAAACACACACAAGCTATAAAGTAAGAACGTTCCCACGTACGGACGAATCTGTAAAAACACACACAAGCCTGTAAAGTACAGCAGTTCACGTCACGGCTGCAGGACTTGTTTTCTGGAGTGTGGTGTCAAAAAAAGCAGGCATCTCTTTATTACAGACAGACCTTTCCCCATCTTTACAACTTTGCTTGTTTGATGGCTCTGTGGAGGTCGTATCAGGACTTGTTGTACTTGTTCTGTCTTCAGCCGACCTCAGGGTTGCCTGCGTAGTCTGTTCTAGCCTTTAGCTTAGCACCAACCATCTGTTGTTAATCCAGGGCTTTGGATTGGAAAGCAATGAACCTTGACTGTGGGGACAACGTCCAGCGATGCATTTCTTATGAAGTCGGTGCGGAGGTGGTTAGCTATCAATGCTTATCGACGCTAGCAAGCAGTCTTGTAGCATAGCCCGCATTTCTCAACTGAGCACAGCAGGGTACTTGCCTGATTGCGCTCTGCTTGTAAACAGGAAGCAGGACTATAGAGTCATGATCTGATTTCTGAAGGGGGGGGACGAGGGAGGGCCTTGTATGCTTGCTTGTGTGAGAGTAATAAGTGTTCTAGGACTCGATCGCCCCCTAGTGGTGAAGGAGAAGTGTTGATGGCATTCAATGTCTAATGACGGAAATTAAAATCACAGGCAACCAGGAAAGCAAGTTCGCGGTTGTTTATAGTCTCGTAACTTAAGTACCAGCTTGTTGTTTTTATTGTCCTGAGGTGGAACATATAAGCAGTCCCCCCCCCACACGATACGCATGGAGTTCGGGCAGCGTCTTACACATACCAGCTATGTCCAAAGACACGGGAGCCTGTAAGCAATAAGCTCGCATTCCGAGACTTCCACTCGGTCGTAAGAGTCCAGCATTTGCTGTTGATGATAGACAGCACAGGCATCACCACCCTCCCCCTCTCGATTTCTCTCAATCCAAAAGTCCTGTCTGCTCGGATGACACTCGAGAAGAATCCATCAATGTTAGGAACTAGCTACAAACAATAGCCATGTTTCAGAAAAGCAGAGAATATTGCAGTTACGAGAATCCTTTGATTAACGAAACCTTCGAATCGGGAGGTCATGTCATGTTATTACCCACAACACAACAAAGCACAGACATCCGAGTTACCAATGGAGCAAGAGATATTAGAATATAGAGAGCAGGGGAACGAAGCGGCAGCGTCATTGAGTTACTCTTTACCACGAGAGAACAGCCTCTTATATCTATCCGCTCAAGGAATCCCTATATTCCTCGCCACGGAAGTGATGCTAATCACCCGAGCAACCGAGCGCGCCGCGTTTCACACATTACGAGGACTCAGAGACCCACTCCCAGAGATATCATTTGAATACAGAATTACAGCATAACAACGCGAGCCAAGGCGAGCAAAGATTCGTAACTACGTCTCAGTACTCCTACAACCACAAGATATATACCTATAACTAATTTAGATAGGTTAGTAAGACCTGCCGATCGGATGGTCAAAAATTTCTTATCAGATTCATTAGATTAAATCACAGATATAGCATATAATTAGTCAGGACATCACATAAACAAACGTAGTCATGCACTCTAGAAGAAGATATCAGAAAGATATGTATACGCTAAAGTCTCTTTGAGGAAGCAGTGCTCACACCAAGCTTTTATCCTAGTCAAAGTATAGACGCAGTAGGCTACTTTGGAGACGTCGTAAATAAGCATAAAAACAATTGTTGCGTATTGAATATTCTAGGTTTGTTTCCTTTAGAGGCACTGTAACGGTCCCTGCTTACGTAACTTATAGGCACATAGGTTATGTCTGGGGGAGAGAGATAATCGTTACTCTTGTCCTGGATGAGATATTTCGCAATTAAAACCACTGATTCACTTACTATTATGGAAGTTTCTTATCTCTTGTAAAAGTCGAGACTCTTGTCCTTAGTATTTAGCTATAAAATATTTGATAATGATCAATTACCTGCAGGTGTGGTAACTTGGATTGCAAATGTTGTTAGGAACAACAAAAATACTGAGTAGCAGCACGAATAGCGAACGGTTCTTCTTCCTAAAATTATCATCTTTGCGTCACATTATCCATGTTAACACGTTTTATGAGAGGAATAGAGGAGACCAGTCGTCTTACAATTCCGTTTTTGTCTCGCGGAGGCAGTTCCGCACAAGCAGCTCCACGAAGAGCGAGGATTAGAACGTGTTGTGTGACGAATTTTCTTTCTAAAGAGAGTCCACGCGCAATGGGTCCAGCGAAAAGTTGGAGGCATAGGATAAACTATCCGATATGTCAGAGTGTGTCTGTAACGTATTTGTAATGCCGTACGAAGGTACGCAAGACGATCAATGTGGTAATTTATCTTGTGTACGTTGTACAAAAATAAAGGAGTGGGATCTTCTATGGAGTCGAAGTGGCAACTAGTCATAGGAAAGAGTGTTGTCGCCTATACAAACAAAAATATAATACACTTAGTAGCATACACAATTCAGACAGAGAGAGATCAAAGTCAAGCTTTCAGTTTGGTCTATATAATGACAAACGAGAAGTGCAATGCTACATTGTTGTTATTATAGCAATCCTGCGTCGCGACACCTGAATACTGGCGCACCGTTCCTTTAGGATATAGTTCATGAGTACCTTTTGTGTTCGCCGGGATAAGTGCATTACTCTTATATGAGACATGAGACGCATATTATTAACCCTCTGTCGCACTCTCGTCATTCTTCCGCTCTTTTCACTGTTCGCGTCTGGTAGGTTGAGTAGGTCGATGAGAGAACCATATTAGGTGGCTCTGAGCTCAGGAGGAGCCAATCCCTACCAGCTGGCAACTTCGGTCCATTACATCAATACTTAGAGCCTCTACATAATCCACATACAGTCTAAACATAATCTCCGACTGCTCGAGACATAATCATATTGAACTAATTTTCAAATCTTGGTAACTCTGCGCGGGCCTGGGGTTTATAACTCTCGCAACACCATCATTGCATGACGACGATTTCTCACGATTGTTTTCATGAGAGACATGCTTTAAGAGCGCCGGGCTGAGGTTCAATCATTGGTCTCCTAGTCTCCTGTGGTCTATACTATTACATACAGCATCCTCGAACCTTAGCACCATTTGTCTCGCGTGCGGACTATTTTGAGCAGAGCACAAAATCACCAGCTGATGAGAGTTGCTTCAATCTAAGTGAGCGCTCGTATTTAGCCCTGTTCTCACGCAGCCTCAGAGCTACCACAGAGCAATCATGTTACAGTACTAATCATAGGTCTATATCTCTTGCAGATGGCTCGAATTCTAGTCAAATCCGTGGTTCTCAGCGCGGATCTGCACTTCCATATCCTTCTCGTCGGCTCCAGAACGGCACAAATACTCACTTATGTCCGCTTTCGCATTTCACTAGTCCGAGCCGCTCGATAGATCCATGTTCCTGGATGCGTTGGTAGGTCTGCTTTTGACTATTGGGATCTTCACCTGTCGCTCGTTCCCTACCTGCCTCCAAGTTAGCTCTCTGATATCTCCCTAGACATGCAGCCTGACACAAGTAATCACAATGATTGTGTCTCACCACACTGAAAAAGATCTCAGTGCGGTAAGTTAATTTCCTTTCGAAGTAAAGGGACAAGATGATGAACACTGAAAACTATAATTTGACTACACTTCCACCGAGATGGAGGTTCAATCCAACTTCTATGAGTCATATATGAAGAGTGAGAGTTATGGGCTAGAGAGACTATGTACATTATCCCCTAGATCCATGATCTCATAGTCACCACAATTGGATCTAGGATCTCCTGGGCGGTTAATGACCTACACTCTCACAAGATTAGTGCCAAGATCCACGTGGGCGCCTTTACCACACTTAACAAAGAAGATCCAAAGATCGATGCAAATCGCCATCCCACGGCCCTAGTGCCAAGTCTGGACAAGAGGGAATACCTATGTTAAAGAATGGGGCGGCTGTTTTTGACTATACTCAGTGTTCAACACCATAGTACCTCCAAGCCTCATCATAGCTGGATTCCCGGGTCTCAACCCCGGCCTGTGCAATTGGGTCCTGGAAGTTTGACGGGCCGCCCCGAGGTGGGGAAAGGTAGGAATCAACAATCTCCACTTCGCTGACAGCTCCAACATGGGCCCCACAGGGGTGCGTTCTCAACCTCTCCTGTAAGTCCCCTGTTTCACACCGAGCGACAACGCACCCTAAACTCAATCATCAAGATTTTCAGACGACACAACAGTATAAAATAAGGACTAGTGATTACCAAACCAACAAAAGAAGACAAGACACTACAGGGAGGTGGTGAGGAAACAAAACGGGATGATGGATGTCAGAGAAAAAAGACAAACTCAACAAATCAGAAAGAATGATACGTAGAGAAGGCCTTAACAGGAACAGACAGAGGAGAAAAGTGCACACCCATAAATACTCACAAATACGAAAAAGAGAGAGAAGCAAGTGAACAAGGTTGAAAAGATTTATAAGTAATATATATCACCATCAAAAAAAAGAGGAAAGTAAAACAAAACAAAAAAAAAACAAAATACAAAAAAAAAAGAAACATAAAAAAACTAAGAAATTTTAAAAGTTACCAGAGGAAAGTTTACCTTTTCACACAAAGGGTCAGAGGCGCTGTCATTTATCCTTTGGGATAGATATTTCACTGGGTTGGAGAATTATCATCCGGAGTGGGGAAAAGGTGGGCACACTGAAACACAATGTTAGTCTGATGTGAGAAGAATTAACAATTAGACAAGAATTTTACATCTGTGTTTACAAACGCATTAAAGAGTTTCTAAGCTTTTTTTATGTATTTTTTTTCTGGGGTGCGTGAGAAAAAGTGGAACGATTTCTGGCGTTAAACGGCAACCCTATGTTAACATTGCTAGTTATTAAGGTAAAGTTGCTGAATTTTAATAAGGTGAGCAGGGCAGTATAGTTGTGTAGTTTCGTGCGTGTGTTGAGAAGGCCAAAGCCCTTTGGGATTGAGTTATGTGTGTACGAGCTGCCCTAGGTAGTCGCTTTTGACTTCCTTTGAGTTGTGTTTGTTTGCCTCGTGCATGTCTCAGCCGTCTTGCCCTCCTCAGCCTGCGTGCGTTCTCCTAATGGAGAGCAGGGCAGGGCCCGTTTTCCGCTAGATGGCAGACTTGCCACGATTTCCACCAGAAGACAAGGTGTGTACACCTGCGCTGCTCAGGAGCAGTTAGCTGATTTACTTTGAGACAAGCATGCGTAAAACATTGCTTTCATTTGCATCAATGTTTCTGTTATACTATTCACGTTGTGACATGTCGAGATACTCACAAAATGTGGACATCGGTCTAGCTCCATACTCTGACACGGATAACTGTTATGAGCTGGACTGCCGCTGTCTTATGTCAAATTTGTGTTAGCAATTATTTCGCTAGAGCTCCCATAGGGAAATTCCCTTTTTACTTGTGGCTAAATGTTAGTTAGCAATACTGCGTACAAGACGTGAAAGAAGATCGAATTCTGAGCATTAACAACGGCCCTAATTTAATCTTGCTAGTTATTCTAAGCAAATTACTGAATTTGAATAAGTTGTGTTTTTTGGCACCCTTGTTACTAAACCCGAGTAATACAGTAAATGCCGTGGATGAGAGAGGAATGTATGACGATCGAACTATGGATAAGTAACTACCATGATAGTACAGCTCACACACTACGCGATGACGCCAGCATGCCCAATAGCGAGATTAGTGGAGTTAACTGGGACTGTTATGCAGATTAAAGATGTACAGATTAACCTCTCTCTGTGTGTGTTATTATATGTGAGTAGTTTGTGTACATTCACAACTTGCGGGTGTCTTGTCTGTGTGTGTGATGTGTGAGATGTGTCCATGAAAGTGTCGTATGTTGTGTTACCAGCGTGGTTGTCGTGTCCAGGAGGACGTAGTTCGCTACTTCAAGCAGGTGTTTAGGGGTTCCAGCAGACACTTCCTCTTCCTGGAAACAATAAGACAAGCATACGACAGAGATACGGGTTTAGGGTTAGATACGGTCGTGAAGAATCAGACAGGGATAAGGTAATCGGCACGAACAGAGACACGGTGTGTAGGGTGTAGAATACGGGTCTGAAAGGAACATAGAAGATAAGTAATCATTGGAACAGCGATAGCGGGTTTTAGGGTTGGATACGGTCTGAGAGGAGTAAACTAAGATAAGGTAATGGCATACTGACAGAGACACGGGTTAGGGTTAGAATACGGGTTCTGAAGAGAACAAAAGGAGTAAGATAATCATGACAGCGGAGTACGAGGATTAGTGGTTGGATACCGGGTCTGACAGAACAAAAGACAAGCTAAGTCAGGACAGATGATACGGGTTATGGCGTTGGAATTACGGGTCTGACAGCTTGTTTCAATACACCTGTTTCCACTCCAATTTGCTTACCGCCCAATGGTCCACAGACCGACGCAAGTCGCAAACCACACTGCAACTGTGCTATTACCCATCTGGACAGAGGAATCCTATGTGGAATGCTGTTATCGATACAGCTCCAGCATTTCACCATAGTAACCCTCCAAACTCGTCATCTAAGCGCTCGAGACCTTACTGGGTCCGACCCAGCCCTGTGGGAACTGGGTAACCTGGACTCCGACGGGCCGCCCAAGGTGGTGAGGGTAGGTAACAATCTCCACCTACTGCGCTGATCCTCACACTGGGCCCCACAAGGGTGCGTTCTGAGCCCTCTTGCTGTACTCCCTGTTCACTTTTCACGATGTGGGCCATGCACGCCTCCACTCAATCATCAAGTTAATGCGGACGACACTTACCGTGGTGGCTTGATTACCAACAACGCGAGACGGCCTACAGGGAGGAGGTGAGGGCTCTAGCCTAGTGAGTGTGGTGTCGAAAATAACTCTACACTCACATCAACAAACAAAAGAGATTGATTGTGGACCTCAGGAAACAGCAGAGGGAGCACTTCCCTATTTCCACAGTCAACGGACAGTAGTGGAGAGGGCAGTAAGTTTTAAAAGTTCCTTGGCGTACACATCATGGACGAAACTGAATTGGGTCCATTAAGTACCAGCTTGTTGTTTTTATTGTCCTGAGGTGGAACATATASAGCAGTCACGATAACAGGTCGGGCATTTGACCATCAGCTATTCCAAGACGGGTGAACAATAGGTCGAGACTTCCACTGCGRAAGAGTCAGCATTTGCTGTTGATGATGAGAGGCATACCCCTCCCCCTCTCGATTTCTCTCAATCCAAAGTCCTGTCTGCTCGGTGAATGAAGAATCCATCAAGTTGGATAGCAAACATATAGCCATGTTTCAGAAAAGCAGAGAATATTGCAGTTACGAGAATCCCTTTGATAACAAARCTGCGATCGGAGGTCATTCATGTTATTACCAAGAGACTGTACATTGGCAAATAMAATGGAGGGAAGAGGTGGTTGGTTTTCCCTTCGCCTTAATRTCGCCAGGACTTCCTGCCTCTTTATCGGCGGCGTTTCCTCTTGGATAGCCCGAGAATTTGATCAGAATTACACAAAGAGCCCAGGGCAGATGAGTCGAAGTTTAAGCCACAATTGAGGTTAGTAAACTGCCGATCTGATGMTCAAAAGTTCTTATCGATCATAYTAATCATAGCGGATACATAAACGCCAAAAGAATCACAAAATAMCAAAGTTGGAGCAGYGCMCACAAGACGGCAGCAATAGAGTAGGCTTGGGCGCTATACCGTATACCAAGGTATTTGGAAATAGCCACGGGATGGTTTTTCCAATACCATTCAATTTATTTGAAGTTTTTCCCAATACATTTTTATATTTGTAACAATTTTTTTAAGTAAATACCTGCAGTTAACTTGTGCAATGTGTTAGAAGATAAAGCAGATCGCCTTCTAATTTCATCTGTCACATTATTTTACGTTATGAAGCTTACCGCAGTTCCCCAGAACATTTGAGCCAGTCATGTGTTTGTTTGTAAATAGCACAATGGGAGAAAGGTGTMTATTGTAAGGGGTRGTGTTTTATATTGAAAGTCAACAGTATTTTTTTTTCTTCAATAGAYKGTGATCAGYGACGTGCAACTATAGTTTTCCTTCACAGAAAATACATTAGTGCAACACATTCAGACAGGAAATAGCTTCATTTTCATCAGATGACAACAGAAGTGCAATGCTATTTTGTTACATCTGCTCCTGCTACGCCCTCTGTTGTTCATCCGGTGTCTTCTTGACCTGCAGTTACTCCCCTGTACACTCTCTCTCTCTCTCCCTCTCACTCTCTGTGTGATTGTGTGGTTGGAGACAAGTGTGCTTGTCACCACCCAACTACCTTGCTCTCGAGTCAGAGCAGATCCCTACCAGCTGCAACTCGTTCCATAATCAAGACCTCTACAAATACTCAGTCCTGCCATTTCCACTCTAGCCATTTATGACTATTCAAGATCCTGTTACTCTGCTGTGCCTGTTTCCCTGCCTGACACCATTTATCCTCTCATTGCAGTTACCGCTCTGTCTCTGGCTCCTGTCTCCTGTTCCACATCTCACCACCCAACTACCTTGCTCTGGATTTTACTCACCACCACTACCTTGGATTCCCATCAGGACCTGTTTACCCTGTTCTACTCAGCTAACTCCAACCTCAGTTACCACATCTAGGTTTTTCTGCAACTCATCTGAGCTTTCCCGGATCTGCACTCCATATCTCTCTGTGTAACAAATATTTTGATTCATTCATCCCRYTTTCCTCATCTGAGTCTGCTCTTGGGTTCCCCTGTGTCGCTCCGCTTAACATATTTAGCTGGCAGCCACACAAGTAAATGAGTTTACAATGAAAAAGCAAGGTATTTTTTTGCAAAAACGATGCATGGCCATCATATTTCTAATGTTTATCATAGAAATAATGTAGCRAGCTACATTTCCTAARGTTTGGCATAAAGTTAATCTTGCATTTTACCAGAGAAAAGCAGGCTGGCTACACCTACAAAAGTACCAGAGAAAAGTAGCTKCACATCAGTCAGAGCGCTGTCTACTGATAGAATTCTCTTTTGTGAATTATCATCCGAGTGGAAAAGTGCAACTGAAYCACAATYTTAGTCTGATGTCGAGAAGAAATTACAATAACAAGAATTTTACATCTGTGTTTACAAAACGCATTAAAAGATTTCTAAAGCTTTTTTTAATGATTTTTTTCTGTGCGTGAAAAATGAATAATTCTGCGTTAACGCAACCCCTAWGTTTAACTTGCTAGTTATCTAAGTAAATTACTGAATTAATAAGGTGACAGGGCATCATATTGTGTAKGTTTTCTGCCGTGTTTGAGAAGCCAAAGCCCWTTGGATGAGTTATCTGTACAGCTGCCACTAGTATCTTTTGATTTCCTTGAGTTTTTTTTTGCCGCTCTGTTCTCAGCCGTCTGCTCCTCCCCCCTCTTCTCCAAGCAGAGCAGGCAGGCCCGTTTCCCTAGCYACTCCAGATTCCACAAAGACACAGTGTGTAACCATGCTGCTTCAGAGACAGTACTGATCTTACTTTAGACAAGCATGCGTCAAAACATTGTTCATTTGCACAATGTCTCTCGTTCACATTCACTTGTAAATGTCCAAACTCACCAAAAATGACATTCGGTAGCTCCTACCTATACACGTATAACGTTATGAGCTGGACTGCCTGTCTTTGCAATTTGTTAGCATATTTCGCTAGCAGCRTCCATGGAAATRCCTTTTTACTTGTGCTAATTTAGTTAGCATACTGGTAACAGACGTGAAAAATGATKAATTCTGCATTAACACGGCCCCTKAATTTAACTTGCTAGTTATCTAAGCAAATTACTGAATTAATAAGTTGTTTTTGGCACCCCCTTGTGTACTAAACCAGTAATACAGTAAATCCCGGGATGAGAGAAGGAATGTATGACGATATGAACATCTGGATACAGCTCAACCCTACCATATAGTACGCCACCATCGCGCCAATCAAGCAGATTAGTGATTAACTGGGACTGTTGCAGATTAACAGATGTACAGATTAACCTCTCTCTGTGTGTGTGTTTTATATGTGAGTAGTTTGTGTACATTCACAACTGCGGGTGTCTGTCTGTGTGTGTGGATGTGTGAGATGTGTCCATGAAAGTGTGTGTGTGTGTTACCTCGTGGTTTTCGTGTCCCAGGAGGTCAGTCAGAACCTTCAGCACGTGTTTAGGGTTCTCAGCACACTTCCTCTTTCCTGGAACAAAAAGACAAGTCATCACGACAGAGATACGGGTTAGGGTTAGATACGGGTCTGAAAGAACACGAAGATAAGTAATCACGACAGAGACACGGGTTAGGGTTAGATACGGGTCTGAAAGAACAAGAAGATAAGTAATC
>NW_019943298.1:235243-237243 GCF_002910315.2 Salvelinus sp. IW2-2015
AGAGATACGGGTTAGGGTTGGATACGGGTCTGACAGAACAAGAAGATAAGTAATCATGACAGAGATACGGGTTAGGGTTGGATACGGGTCTGACAAAACAAGAAGCTTTCATTCTGCTCTCTCCATCTAACTCAATTTGATTTGAATCAATCCCTTCAATGGGCATTTAACATTAGACCCAGGGCCAGAAGTCTATACAAGGCCTAGAGACTATTTATTTTATGTAACCCTTATTTTACCAGGTAAGTTGACTGAGAACACATTCTCATTTACAACAACAACCTAGGGAATAGTTACAGGGGAGAGGAAGGGGGATGAACAAGCCAATTGTAAACTGTAGATGATTAGGTGGCCGTGATGGTATGAGGGACAGCTTGGGAATTTAGCCAGGACACCAGGATTAACACCCCTACTCTTACAATAAGTGTCATGGGATCTTTAGTGACCACAGAGTCAGGAAACCCGTTTAACGCCCCATCTGAAAGACGGCACCCTACACAGGGCAGTGTCCCCAATTACTGCCCTGGGGGCATTGGGATATTGTTTTAGACCAGAGGAAAGGGTGCCTCCTACTGGCCATCCAACACCACTTCCAACAGCATCTGGTCTCCCATCCAGGGACCGACCAGGACCAACCCTGCTTAGCTTCAAAAGCAAGCCAGCAGTGGGATGCAGGTTGGTATGCAAAGACACTCCTTTGATGAGTCGTGAGTAGAAGTAAATAGTCCTGTGTGGCACAGGCTCTTGCAACACCAAGGTGTAGTGGGTTTGATTTCTGCTGGGGCCAACCATAGTATGGGTCCCATATGGAAAAATGAATGGACGCATAACTGTAAATGGCTTTGGATAAAAGCATCTGCTGAATGGTAGATAATATGATGTATATTGTAATAGGTAGATCTAACTAGCTAACTCATTCTAATTCTGTGGGAGATAGAGGGAAAGGAATCACTGTCCCTACCTAACTCTTTAGCCAAGGTGCATGAATGAAAGAGATGCACCAGTATTTTTGTTTACATTTTACCCAGTAGTTCTGAGCCAAAAGTGGTCCCCGAAAATTGCGTACCACTATGATGTGCAGCTTGCTAGATGTCACTGAAATGGTGAGAGACTGAAGCTCATTGGCTAGTCTTCGAATAGCTAGGAACTCATTGGCTGGCCCAAATGGGGGAAAATGTAAGGAAGATGTCACAGCTTCCAGAAAAAAACGTCTCTTTCAAACTAGGGATTTCGTGACTTAGTTGAAGTAAAACAGTAATTCTGCTAATAGATTATACATGTTTGGACTACATATGTACATATCCAGCACAAAGCGGGAGCTTTGAAAAAATACTTAGTAGTCGCCAAAGTTCTGGAGAATGTCTTTAAGGAGCAAACTGAAGTGAAGAGGAAAATCAGCAACTCTTGGAGGACAGTGGAAGTTGATAAAATTCCTATAAAAGATGCTGAATTTCCAGTTCACTTCAGACAACTGATGTGGACTGTGTTAGTGTTCCCTGTATAGGTGGTGTGGGAGCCCACGTCCAAAATACTTTTGCTTCTATTGGTTTCAACTGAGGGACTGTTTAATGTTTTGGGTGCTTTTGCGCCGCGGATGGAAAATAATCTGAGGGAAACACTGGACTGAGGGAAATGTAGCCTGATCCCAGATCTGTTTTGGCACAAATAGATCTGGGACCAGGCTAATGGACTGTGCCATCAGGTGGATGTCATACTAGGTAGGGAGTGTACCAGGCATGGGTGGTACCAGGTGATGGGTGTACCAGGTATGGGTCGTACCAGATGAGGAGTGTACCAGGTATGGGTCGTACCAGGTGAGGAGTGTACCAGGTATGGGTCGTACCAGGTGAGGAGTGTACCAGGTATGGGTCGTACCAGGTGAGGAGTGTACCAGGTATGGGTGGTATCAGGTGAGGAGTGTACCAGGTATGGGTGGTACCAGGTGATGAGTGTACCAGGTATGGGTGGTACCAGGTGATGAGTGTACCAGGTATGGGTGG
>NW_019943299.1:0-3584 GCF_002910315.2 Salvelinus sp. IW2-2015
CCTACTTATAATACATACTTTAACAGGCTACAGTACTGTTGATTAAAGTATGTATTACAGTACTGCTGATTAAAGTATGTATTATAGTAGTACAGTACTGCTGATTAAAGTATGTATTATAGTAGTACAGTACTGCTGATTAAAGTATGTATTATAGTATTACAGTACTGCTGATTAAAGTATATATTACAGTATTACAGTACTGCTGATTTAAAGTATGTATTATAGTATTACAATACTGCTGATTAAAGTATGTATTATAGTATTACAGTACTGCTGATTAAAGTATGTATTATAGTATTACAGTACTGCTGATTAAAGTATATATTATAGTATTACAGTACTGCTGATTAAAGTATATATTATAGTATTACAGTGCCTATCTGCTCATTAAAAGGGAGAAGGCTTGCAGTATCATTGTATGTCTAGGTTAAGTACTATTCAAGGTTGAAGGTGTCTTAATTATCCCAAACATAATATTGGTTTACAGGCAGGATGAGCATACAGTACAAACAATACATACAATACATACAGTACATACAGTACACACAATACATACAGTACATACAATACATACAATACATACAGTTAATACAATACATACAGTACATACAGTACTTACAGTACATACAGTACTTACAATACATACAATACATACCATACATACAGTACATACAATACATACATACAGTACATACAATACATACAATACATAGAGTACATACAGTACATACAATACATAGAGTACATACAGTACATACAGTACATACAATCACATATAAAACATAGACACGAACATAGGCTACTCATTCGTTGCCTTGTTGGTTATTCATGTAAATGTAGTGTTTGCTGAAAGAAAGGTTCATTCTTAGTATTTACTACAATCACTGTCTACACTCTTAGTATTTACTACAATCACTGTCTACACTTTTAGAAAAAAAAGGTGCTCTCTAGGACCTAAAAGATTTTCGGGGCTGTGCCCATTGAAGAACCTTTTGAAGAACCAGTTTGGGTTCCAGTGAAAAAACCTTTCCGCAGAAGGTTCTACAGTGAACTCAAAAGGGTTCTACCTGGAACCAAAAAGGAAAGATTATCCTATTGGACTAGCTTTTTTGCTAAGAGTGTAGCCTCCTTCCAAAATCTTGACATTTTTCATCAAAGCAGTAAGCACTGATTAAATGACATTCAAAATACTTGATTTATCCCACAAGGGGCAATTATTGCAAATCTGGTGTTACAGTGTTGGAGTTACTGTGTGTCTAAGGAGGTGCTTTTGCTTTAGAAAATAACAGCAGCTGCTGTCAGACAGACAAAGCCTCCCTGAAGGCTCTGGTGTTGGATTGAGGGGAACATAGAGGTCAGGTCTTGCGAGTTAGTACATTTAATGTCAATGCCATGAGTAAGTCATACAGCCCTAGATGTCACGTTACAACAGAGGAGAGGAAGAATTCAGGAGAGAGACCATAATAGAGGAGAGAGATCAGAATAGAGGAGAGAGATCATAATAGAGGAGAGAGATCATAATAGAAGAGAGGGATATTAATAGAAAGAGAGATCATAATAGAGGATCCATAAGAAGAATCATAAAGTGGATGGATAGAGATCAGAATAGAGGAGAGACAGAATGTGTACGGTAAACACTAATGCGATGTCATCACCTTTTGTATTTCACAAGGATAATAAATCTTATTGACATACTAATGCAGCTAACTATCCTGAAGTACAAAATGTTTTTAGATGTGACATTGTTCCCTCACTTATTTCAGGCTGGGGTCCATTCCATTAAGGAGGAGTGGAGTTGGAATCCAAATTTCTGCTTACCTTCCTTTATGAAATGGAAGTGACCCCAAATTCTGCCTTGTTCTCCCTCTATGGAAATGTAAATGTCCACTTTCAGACCTTACAGTGTCTCTTAGTCTAATGGAGTTGTGTGGTGAGAAGGGAGAGCCAGGTTTGATTCCCACCAGTTACACTGCTTTTCTCTATAAACAGTTGAATATGAGGGAGTGTAACTAGTTAAATATTTTCATTAGTCTCTGGATTCAAACTCTGGCGACCTTTCAGTTACGTGGCCCAGTGCATTTAAACTGGAGCACCTAACCTGCCGCCTCCATACTGACAAAAATTTCAGGTTTCCCTACAGGTATATGTGCTAAATCATTTCAGGTATTCGCCAAGGTTATGAATAGATATATTTCATGGTCCCTCGGTTATATGACTAAATATATTCCAGGTTTCCTCAAGTTACATGACTAGACATATTCAGGTTTCCCCCAGGTATCATGCTAATATATTCAGGTTTCCCTCAGGTACATGAAAATATATGTGAAGGTTTCCCTGAAGTACCTGACTAGATATATTCAGGTTTCCCTCAGAAACATGAATATATATGTGAAGGTATTCCTTCTCTATGAACAGGTCAACATGGTGATTGGCATCCTGGTGTTCAACAAGCTGGTCTCCAGAGACGGGATTCTGGAGAAGAAGCCGAAGCATCGAGCTGGGTAAGAAACCACCTASAGCAAAGATATAGAATCTCTATTCTATTCTATTTCTATGAACTGTAGTATGTCTGAAGCAGCTGGGTAAGAGAGCACCTACTTATAAAATACATTGTGATACACAACAAAGACAAACAGCAACTAGTTATARTTCCTTAATTAGTTATACTTCCTTAATTAGTTATACTTCCTTAATTGGACATTGAAACACTCCATGTTGGCTGGAGTGTTGTCTGTATAGTTCTCCTGAGATCTGCAGTGGTCTACTTCTCCACCCCTTTAGTGTACATACTAGTCTGACTCCCCCTCACCACACATTCACACAGACCCTCGGGATCTCCTCATTTTCCATATGGAGATTAGACCTTGTTCTTTACTCTGGCTGATGGGAGAACATTAGAGGCATCAACATAAAGAGGTCACATCTCTCTGGGGGAGACGACGTGTGCGTGCGTGCGTGCGTGCGTGCGTTCGTGCGTGCGTGCGTGCGTCTGGGGAGAGACGGGGGAGACGTGGCAGAATCAGTCCATAATGAAAATGGTTTAAAACGCCCACAACCCACAGGTCCCCAGATTGGCCCTGACTACTACTAACGAGATACAGAGTTGGTAATGCGTTATTTTCTGTCGTCTTCTTGTTGGTTGGTACACCAGAATCCCTCTTAAACAGCCCCACATAAAGACTGGTTTATACTTGGTCTAACAACATGTCTGTAGACCACTAGAATGTGACAACTGTCCACAGACAGTCCTTAGATCTACTGTAAACCAGCCTTATGTCATCTTGTCATGTGTTTTTCGAACACTTTGGCCCTGCCTGACTACTACTAGTGTGATACAGAAAGTTGGGATGCCATTCCTAGTGATGTTTTTTTCACTAACGTCATTTTATGTCGTCATCTTGATGCGTGTTAATCCCAAAGCCCTCTACAACACCCACGCTAACATTGGCCATGTCTGTCTGGCAACTGCTAACATGAAAAGTTGTGGGTGCTACTGTTTTTCCTTAACCCTTGTGTGGTGTTGAGGTCTGTGGGACCCATTTTCAGTGTTTACTAAATGAAAAATGCTATTAATTATTTTT
>NW_019943299.1:5300-6542 GCF_002910315.2 Salvelinus sp. IW2-2015
AGGGGGGGGGGGGGTTATCCTTGCTGGTGTTTTCAGATCCAATGGAGAATCCACAGAATCCCTGTGGGAGGCAGAAACAGGCAGAGAACTTTTCCGTGCAACAATGTCTCTGGAAAACTTCCACATTATTTACAGGATTATCCGCTTCAATACCCGAGACACCAGACCAGCTCGGCAGCAGAGAGACAAGATAGCTGCATTCAGGTCAGGGTGTGACAAGTGGTTGGACCGCCTTCCCCTGTTTTACAACCCTGGGCCCAACGTTACTGTTGATGAGCAGCTTATGCCATTTTGGAGCCGCTGCCCCTTCAGGCAGTACATACCGTCTAAACCTGCAAAATATAGAATCAAGATCTGGGCTGCCTGTGATGCTGCTTCATCATATGTGTGGAACTTGCGAGTGTATACGGMGAAGRCAYWTGGAGGAGCCCCTGAGAAGAACCAAGGCATGRGGGTTGRCCTGGACYTGACACAGMGACTCCGTGGCCACAACATCACATGCGATAACTTTTTTACTTTGTACAAGCTGGGACAGGAGCTCCTCAAGAGGAAGCTGACAATGGTAGGAACAGAGCTCCCCCCTCAGGCCTATCAATCCCTCTAAGTTTGTGTTCACGGCCGACACGTCCCTAGTGTCCTACGTGCCAAAGAAAGGCAAAAATGTGGTACTCATGAGTATGCTGCATAGGGATTGGAGAATCTGTGACCAGGAACATCATAAACCAGAAATGATAATGGATTACAATGCTACAGAAGGAGGGGTGGACAAGACAAGCTGGTGACTGGCTACAGCTGCAAAAGAAGAAGCGTCTGCTGGCCACGTGTAATATTCTTTAAACATCTTGGACGTACGCGTTTGTCATATGGATGGCGTTGAACCCAGATTGGAACAGAGCGAAGCTCCAGAGGAGACGACTCTTTCTCGAGGAGCTGGTCAAGGCATTGGTAAGACCTCAAATCCAGAGGAGACAACATATCCCAAGGACCCCAGCTTCTGCAGCCATCATGAGGAGGATTCAGGAAGAGGATGCTGGTGCCCCATCCGCCCGACACACAGAACCAACAACTCCAATACCAGAAGTGTGAGTGATGTTGTTGCATGTGTGTGTGTCTGACTCTCCTACCTTGGCCTGCTGTAACTATATATGTGAGTGAGTGAGATGTTAGTAAAACTAAGTGTTTTCATCATTCTAGATTGCAGCCGGTAGCAACAAGAAGAAGCTCTGTGATGTGTGGACCCAA
>NW_019943299.1:7403-29307 GCF_002910315.2 Salvelinus sp. IW2-2015
AGAAAGAAAAGGAGAGAGATTTAGACCTATAGTAGTACTGGAGTCAGCGTAATGACCATGTATATGAGTCCAGTTAGAGACTGCCTATAGTAGTACTGGGCAGTCAGACAGTAATGTTAGACCTATAGTAGTACTGGACAGTCAGCACAGTAATGTTAGACCTATATAGTAACTGGGCAGTCAGACAGAATGTTAGACCTATAGTAGGTACTGGGCAGTCAGACAGTAATGTTAGACCTATAGTAGTACTGGGCAGTCCAGACAGTAATGTTAGACCTATAGTAGTTACAGTGTGACAAGTCAGTACAGTAATGTTAGACTATAGTAGTATCGGACAGTCAGACAGTAATGTAGACCTATAGTAGTACTGGGCAGTCAGACAGTAATGTTAGACCTATAGTAGTTACTCGGCAGTCAGACAGTAATGTTTAGACCTAATAGTAGTACACTGGACACAGGTCAGAGCAGTAGATGTTAACCTATAGTAGTACTGGCAGTCAGACAGAATGTTAGACCTATAGTAGAGTACTGGCAGTCAGACAGTAATGTTAGACCTATAGTAGTACTAGGGCAGTCAGACAGTAATGTTAGACCTATAGTAGTACTGTGACAATCAGACAGTAATGTTAGACCTATAGTAGTACTGGACAGTCAGACAGTAATGTTAGAGACTATAGTAGTTACCTAGAGTCAGTCTCAGACAGTAATGTTAGACCTATATAGTAGAGTACTGGGGCAGTAAGTACCCGTCGTAACTGGTCTTGGCATGTCAGGAGAGACAAACAGAACAACTAGCTGGTAACTCTGGCCAGGCAGTAATGTCTTCTATCTACAAGAGAGATCCCTGTACTAGTCTGGTCAGGCAGTAATGTCTTTTATAGATCTGATGTGTGCGAGGTGGAATGTAGACACTTTACCTTAACCTCTATCCCCTTTCTCCCCCTCCCACCCTTCCTTCCCTTGCCCCTCTCCCACCCTCTCTCCCTCCCTTCCTCCCTCTCCCGCCCCCTCCCTCTCTCCCGCCCCCTCTCCCCCCTCCGCCCCCTCTCCCCCATACCCTCTACTCTTCCCTCCTCTCTCCCTCCCTCCCTCCGCCCCTCTACTCTTCCCTCCTTCGCCCTCCTTCTCCCTCTCCGCCCCTCCCTCCTCCCTCTCCCCCCTCTCCCGCCCCCTCTCCCCATACCCTCTACTTCCCTCCTCTCTCCTCCCTCCCTCCCGCCCTCTACCTTCCCTCCTCTCTCCCTCCCTTCCTCCTCTCTCCCCCTCCATCCCTCCTCCCTCTCCCGCCCCTCTACTCTACCCTCCTCTCTCCCTCCCTCTCCCGCCCCTCTCTCCCTCCCCCTCTACTCTTCCCTCCCTCTCCCGCCCCGCTCTCCATCCCCCTCTACTCTTCCCTCCTCTCTCCCTCCCTCTCCCGCCCCTCTACTCTTCCCTCCTCTCTCCCCTCCCTTCCTCCTCCTCCCGCCCCCTCCATCCTCCCTCTCCGCCCCCTCTACTCTTCCCTCCTCTCTCCCTCCCTCTCTCTCCCATCCCCCTCTACTCTCCCCTCCTCTCTCCCTCTCTCCCATCCCCTCTACTCTCCCCTCCTCTCTCATCCCCTCTTACTCTCCCTCCTCTCTCCCTCTCTCCCATCCCCTCTACTCTCCCTCCTCTCTCCCTCCCCCTCTCTCCCTCTCTCTCGCCCCCTCTCTCCCACCCCCCTCTACTCTTCCCTCCTCTCTCCCTCCCTCTCCCGCCCCTCCCTCCTCTCCGCCCCCTCTCTCCCACCCCCTCTACTCTTCCCTCTTCTCTCCCTCCCTCTCCCCTCCCCTCTACTCTCCGCCTCCTCTCTCCCATCCCCCTCTACTCTCCCCTCCTCTCTCCCTCCCTCTCTCAGGGCCTCTCTGTGGAGTTCCTGTGTGGTTCTGCCTCTGCTGGCTCTGACCTGGATGTCTGCAGTGCTGGCCATGACAGACAGCGCTCCATCCTATTTCAGATCCTCTTTCTCTGTCCTTCGACTCGTTGAGGGCTTCGTCATCGTCATGGTGCACTGTATCCTGAGGAAAGAGGTAAGGAGGAGAGAGGGAAGAGGGAGGAGGAGGGAGAGGGAGGTATTGGGGAAGTGAGGGAAGGAGAGGGGGAGAGAGGAGGGAGAGGGAGCTATTGGGGAAGTGAGGGAAGGTGAGGGGGAGAGGGAGGTATTGGGGAAGTGAGGATGGTGAGGGGTGGAGAGGAGGAGAGGGAGGGGAGAAAGAGGTATTGGGGAAGTGAGGGAGGACAAATGTATGGTTAGGGATGGAGGTATGTATGGGTTAGGGATAAGGGGATCTTTCAGTAGGATTCTGTTCATAGTGCACAACATATCAAAACTACTTTCAACAGGATATAAAAATGAAGGTTTTTATTGAGCAAATTCAGATAGAATCACCCCATTTTACACATTTTACACTTGGTGCCAAATGAACAGGCTCTAGGTCACACCCTGTGTCACAACGTTTTGTTGACCTTATACATGTTTAATCCCTCTTATCGCTTGTGGCCCCCCCCCACACACACACACACACACACACACAACTTCCTGTTTCCCGTTTGGCCCTAACTACAGTATTTATTAGGAGATTATTGAGAGATTAGTGATCTGGCCCAGATTAATTCTAGATGTTTTTGTTACAGTGGCTTGCGAAAGTATTCACTCCCTTGGCATTTTTCCTATTTTGTTGATTTACAACCTGGAATTAAATATATTTTTTGGGGGTTTGTATCATTTGATTTACACAACATCTACCACTTTGATGATGCAAAATAGTTTTATTGTGAATCAAACAAGAAACAAGACAAAAAAATAGAAAATTGGAGCGTGCATAGCTATTCACCCCCCCAAAGTCAATACTTTGTAGAGCCACCTTTTGCAGCAATTACAGCTGCAAGTCTCTTGGGGTATGTCTCTATAAACTTGCCACATCTAGCCACTGGGATGTTTGCCCATTCTTCAAGGCAAAACTGCTCCAGCTCCTTCAAGTTGGATGGGTTCCGCTGGTGTACAGCAATCTTTAAGTCATACCACAGATTCTCAAATGGATTGAGGTCTGGGCTTTGACTAGGCCATTCCAAGACATTTAAATGTTTCCCCTTAAACCACTCGAGTGTTGCTTTAGCAGTATGCTTAGGGTCATTGTCCTGTTGGAAGGGGAACCTCTGTCCCAGTCTCAAATCTCTGGAAGACTGAAGCAGGTTTCCCTCAAGAATTTCCCTGTATTTAGCGCCATCCATCATTCCTTCAATTCTGGCCAGTTTCCCAGTCCCTGCCGATGAAAAACATCCCCACAGCATRATGCTGCCACCACCTGTCAAGTGTCAGTTGTGCAGAGGTGAGGACGKAGTCAGGCGCAGGACACAGAACTGAGTAAAATAACGTACTTTACTCTGAAAAAATGATCCACGCAGGGACAACAAACCCTAACACAAAAGACTAGCACAAAACTAGGAACAATCACACACAAAACATAATGAGAACCAGAGGGTTAAATAGGGAAATAATAATAACGTAATGGGAACCAGGTGTGTACAATCAAGACATAACAAATGGAAAAAGAAACGTGGATCGGTGGCAGCTAGAAAGCCGGTGACGACGACCGCCGARYGCCGCCCGAACAAGGAGAGGCACCAACTTCGRCGGAAGTTGTGACACCACCATGCTTCACTGTGTGGATGGTGTTCTCGGGATGATGAGAGGTGTTGGGTTTGTGCCAGACAAAGTGTTTTCCTTGATGGCCAAAAAGCAACATTTTAATCTCATCTGACCAGAGTACCTTCTTCCATATATTTGGGGAGTCTCCCACATGCCTTTTGGTGAACACCAAACATGTTTGCTTATTTTCTTCTTTAAGCAATGGCTTTTTCTGGCCACTCTTCCGTAAAGCCCAGCTCTGTGGAGTGTACGGCTTAAAGTGGTCCTATGGACAGATACTCCAATCTCCGCTGTGGAGCTTTGCAGCTCCTTCAGGGTTATCTTTGGTCTCTTTGTTGCCTCTCTGATTAATATCCTCCTTACCTGGTCCGTGAGTTTTTGTGGGTGGCCCTCTCTTGGCAGGTTTGTTGTGGTGCCATATTCTWTCAATTTGTTAATAAGGGATTTAATGGTGCTCCGTCGGATGTTCAAAGTTTTGGATATTTTTTTTAACCCAACCCTGATCTGTACTTCTCCACAATGTTGTCCCTGACCTGTTTGGAAAGCTCCTTGGTCTTCATGGTGCCACTTGTTTGGTGGTACCCCTTGCTTAGTGGTGTTGCAGACTCTGGGGCCTTCAGAACAGGGATCATGTGACAGATCATGTGACACTTAGATTGAACACAGGTGGACTTTATTTAACTAATTATGTGACKTCTGAAGGTAATTGGTTGCACCAGATCTTATTTAGGGGCTTCATAGCAAAGGGGGTGAATACATATGCACGCACCACTTTTCAGTTTTTTTAAACAAGTTATTTTTTTCATTTCAATTCACCAATTTGGACTATTTTGTGTATGTCCATTTCATGAAATCCAAATAAAAATCMATTTAAATTACAGGTTGTAATGCAACAAAATAGGTAAAACGCCAAGAGGGATGAATACTTTTGCAAGGCACTATACATCACTTTCCTGTTAACCTGCCCCTCCCCTTTGGAAAGTAGCTGGAATCACTGTGAGCAAGGTCAAGAGCAGGAACAATAGAGGATGTTTTTACTCTCTACTGTCATGGCCATAGCCTGTCAGAAACTAAAATACACATTATATATCATATTATACTAAATGTCAAGTGTCTAATACTACTTCTATGGTGCTTGGCTTTCCCCAGGTCCAAGATGCTTTCAGATGTCGTCTCAGGAACTGTCAGGACCCCAGAAACTGTCAGGACCCCCTCAACGCTGACAACACTGGGACTTTCCCCAACGGTCATGCTCAGATTATGGTACGATAACACCAGCACTGTATAACCCTCAACCCAGTGGTGGCTGGTTTGCATTTTCAATGGGGAGGACGGGCTCGGGGTAATGGCTGGAACGGAAATAAATGGAATGGTCTCAAACACATCAAACACCTGGTCTCCATGTGTTCGATACCATTCCAGTTAATTCATTCCATCCATTGTATGTACCGTCCTCCCCTCACCAGCCTCCTCTGCGCTCAACCAAAGCCTATACCTGCTTTTATATTTGAGACAAAGGAGCACATCCACATGTTCACGAGTAAAATGTGAATTGATGTTGATTAGTCTGAAATGGCACCCTATTCCCTATATAGTGCACTATTTTTGACCAGGGCCAATRGGGAATAGGGTGCCATTTGGGACACYMCCCAAGTRAAAWTTCCACTTAAATGGAGGTTAGGATTTGCTTCTAACAGCTGATTCACAYTATAGGGCTGAACTGAACCGTACTGTGCTGGCTCTGGCTAGGAGACATTCTTTTCACATTGTCCTTTCCAGTATGTTTCCAGCAACTGTGGTGGATGCCTAACCAGGCCAGTGCAGTACGGCTCGGCAGGGATCGCCTTGGCTCAGCTCAGTGTGAAAAGGGTATAGTATTACATACCCTCAAGACAAGCCTTCATAGCAGGGTTGGGGTCCATTCCATTTCAATTCAGTCAATTAAGGAAGTAAACTGAAATTCCAATTCTGCTGGTTGGGCTGGRTGAGGCATTGTTACCCGTCGTTTTACAAATACTGTATCTGCTTTAGTTCAAATGTAATTACACACAGTGTAGACCAGCACGTGGCCCTGGCCCCTGTAATAAATCACACACATGCACAAGCACACACACACACACACACACACACTTTAATAAATGAGATCCATTTTCCATTTTCCAACTTCCTGGATTCATTTTGATTGAACTCATTTGTCACTTTCGTCAAGCGTAAATTTTCATCATTTGACCAAGCCCCCTCTCCATTGTCACGCACACACACCTACGCACGCACGCACGCACGCACGCATACACACACACACACACACACACAGTAATAAAGCACCAGTTGTTTGAATGACCTTTGTAACGCCACACCAAATCTCTTGATCCAGCAGAACGCCAACTGCCAACGACCTTCGCTCATCATAACTATCGTCTGATCTCCCCAACGTTGTATTCTAATATCCTCCTACTCAGATTGAATTCATTTCCACTGTTGCAGAATGGTGTGTTGGCTCTCGGGGTGCCCCCGGTTCAATAGAATCATTTGCAGAGAACAAACAGTGATTCGTTCCCAACCGCTGTTTTAGTGCTACAAATCCCCTGTTATATGCAGRCGTGTTGCTATATAGTTGGGAACGGAGCAGGGAGAATAGGACCATTAACTTGACAGTAACGGACCCAAACTGGGAAAGGAAAYAGATAGATGCAATGAAACTCCTCCTATATAATGATGGCRTGTTTCATCAGATGTCAAAGAGCTTGCTATTGGGATTGTTCTATTGACTTCATTCACCTCAACACTGCATGTGGCTGGAGTTGTTCTAGGTTTCCTTTATGATGTCATAGTGGAACAATCATCTCGGATCTTAAACCATGCTACAATATTAAAGTTAAAAGAAATGCTGTGTTTATATGAGGGTGAACAAGGCAAGACAGACAAAATGAATACAGTGAGCAAMATAAGMATATTGTCATAGAATGTGTATCATTTCACAAAACCAATTCAAATAGACCCAAAATAAAGTTCAGGAAGTCCAAATCCCAAATAGAATCCCAATGAAAAATAGTCCCAAAGTCAATGAAAAAGTCCAAATTAGAAATCCCCCTTCAAAATGCAAAAATGCAAAAATACAAGTCATTCAAATAAAAATACAATCAGCAGGATAGATCTCACCGGATGGTTGAGGGAGAGGGAAATCCGGCCCTGGGTAGATTTCCTCACAACAGCTCAGCTCATCTTACATATAGGAGTAAAAATCAACAATAACAAACTAAAAGAATTCCCTGGAATGGATCAATCTAKGTTGCTTAAAAGCACAGGTTCCTTAATTGGGGAGGATGGGCTATAAGTAATGGCTATAAGTAATGGATGGAACGGAATCTATGGATTGGTATCCAACACATCAAACACATGGATTCCTTGTGTTTGATGCCATTCCATCCACTCCGTTCCAGTTATTATTATGAGCTGGCCTCCACTCAGYAGCCTCCTGTACTTAAAACGTTTTCCACACAAATAGAACCTCAGCCAGTTACACGCCAAACATTTCCCCAAACTGCTACTTCTTTCTTAAAGGGACATGCCCTATTAAAGGGATAGTCCACCAAAATTTGCAAATAAGTCAGTCAGAACTGGCAGATACATAACATAACAGATACATAACATAACAGATACATAATATAACAGATAAATAAAATAACAGATACGTAACATAACAGATACATAATATAACAGATACATAACATAACAGAAACATACCATAACAGATACATAACATATTCATAACTTAACAGATACATAACAGATACATAATATAACAGATAAATAAAATAACATATACATAATATAACAGATACATAATATAACAGATACATAACATAACAGATACATAACAGATATATAATATAACAGATATATAATATAACAGATACATAACATAACAGATACATAACAGATATGTAATATAACAGATACATAACATAACAGATTCATAACTTAACAGATACATAACTAATACATAATATAATGTAACAGCATGAAAAGGAAAATACAAGGGTTTGTGCTATTACCTCACACTTGTGGCAGTGTCACAATATATGACATTTTGTGTTGTGTCAATGCTAAAATCTGTGTCTGTATTTTCACCACTGTTGTCTTTTCTCTCCCAACAGACGGACTTTGAGAAAGACGTTGACATCGCCTGTCGTTCAGGTAATAAACAGATGGTGTCATATTCAATTAATGAGCTCCTGATTACATTGCCTATTGAAATTAAAGCCCTAAAAAGAGGTTAGACACAATGGGGGTAAAAAACAACATAAAATAACTTCCCAGGTTGYGTAACAGCACACCATCCACACTGGACGCCTGCTGACTTAATAATCAAAACAGGCCCATTTGATGTGAGAACAGGKCTGCATCCCAAATGRAACCCTATTCCCTATATAGTGCACTACTTTACYTATGGGCCCTGGTCACAGGTAGTGCACTRTAAAGGGAATAKGGGTGCCATTTGGGACATAGACRAGGAGTGATAGAGGAGGCTTCAGTGGAAACAAGAGAATTTCTTAGGTGTCAGAAAGCCGGGTAGCTTTCTGTGTGGGATGAAACGCATTGTTTGATATCAAAGGGAAGGGTAAGATAGAGAGTCGTGAATTTGAATAATAATGACAGCGCTTATCATTTTAAACATCCCTTTTGTAGTTGTTGTTCATTAACAAAATGGCCGATGGGAAAGCATTGCACTGTAGCCCTKGTTTCATTGGTTTTGTTGATGACTCATGTTTAAAGTATTGCGTTTTTAAGCGTTTTTTAGAGTCTTTTGATGTAAACATGTTGTGTTTTTAAGAGTGTGTAAGGTGTCCAATCACAAASACATATTTTGACCAATAGGTAAATGTTCATTGTGTAAATACTCCTCTAACAAAACCAATAGTTCTAACCTCATGTCTCTATCATAATCCGTTCAAAATTGATTATAGTTTTTACCCTTGTTTTTTTATTTTAAACGTAAAAAATAATAATTCAGCTCGTGTTATGCTAATTTAGCTATTTGCGATCCGCAGAAACAACTTGGAAGACGATGACCACAAAATATAAAAATCCTCACAAGTTTTGTCGAGAAATTATTATGGGATGTATAAGGTTATGAAATCTGACTTCTAGGATGTAATGTTAATGATACGTCAGAGAAAGACCCCACGGAACCATTCAGAACATGAAGAACCATATTTGTCTTGTTTTTGAAACGAAAAGCACCTTTTTTGAGGACAAGTACATTAGAGTGTCTAGTTTGAGAAACATACACCTCACAAGTCCTCAACTGGCAGCTTCATTAAATAGTACCCACAAAACACCAGTCTCAACGTCAACAGTGAATAGGCGACTCCGGGATGCTGTCCTTCTAGGCAGAGTTGCAAAGATAAAGCCATATTTCAGACTGGCCAATAAAAAWAAAAGATTAAGAACACAGACACTGGACAGAGGAACTCTGCCTAGAAGACCAGCATCACGGAGTCGCCTCTTCACTGTTGACGTTGAGACTGGTGTTTTGTGGGTACTATATAATGAAGCTGCCAGTTGAGGACTTGTGAGGCATCTGTTTCTCAAACTTAACACTAATGTTCTTGTCCTCAAAAAATGTGCTTATCTTTCAAAAACAAGGACATTTCTAAGTGACCCCAAACTTTAGAACGGTAGTGTATAATTACGCATGTTCTCCCTGTGTAGCCTACTCCAAGTAGTCCAGAGTAGACTGATAAAACTGCTTTCATTTGGTGAACTGATAAAGGGAACATACCATTTTCAGATGAGGCATATAATTAGAATAGATCATTACAATAGAATGGACCGCCCTGTTCTTCTTTCACAACTGGTGATTACATCATTATTAATTGTTCGCTTCCCCTCACTCATCAACTCCCCCATACTTTACTTTATTTATTTAATTTGTTGTTATATGTGTGAAATTAGTTATGATATATTTTAGGTTCAGTTTTCAGGCAATCGTGGAGTGATTATCAGCCGGGCAACGGGGGAAAACTTTTCCAAAAAATGACATGCCTTCTTAAAACTGGTTATAACTCTAGTTCTGTTGTTGATATTAAGACTTAAAGACTTAAAACATGGCAGTAATATAAAGTAATAAAAAAAATGTATAAATCATGAGCAATCAAAATGACTGCTTTAGCGGTTCTAGTGTTTAGGATAAAAGTAATGAATAAAAATCCAAATTCTGTTATCTATCGGGAATACTTTCTGGAATAACACCAGGAATATATACCAGGAATACATACCAGGAAACAATAATAACTGTGCCAAGAATATATACCAGGATAAATCCTCGCCTGCCTGCCCATCCCTCTGGCCATGGAGTCATACCACCTCCACCACCCTCTACCTCTACCCAACCCCTCCTTCCTCTTCTCTCTGCACCACTGCCTATCTCCCTGCTCCACTCTGTGGTGATTCAGGCTGAAAAAAAAGGGAAGTGTTATGTTTTTCTGTTTCTGGCCGTGCTGCTCTGGGCTGGACACACACACACCACACACACACACACACACACCCCCACACCCACCCACACACACCACCACCACCCACACACACACACACACACACACACACACACACACCACACACACACACACACACACACACACACACACACACACACACACACCACACACACCACACACACACACACACACACACACACACTGCTGACCTTGTGTTCCCCTTGCAGCCTGTTGGTTTTCAAGCAGGCAATTCCCCTGTGGAGGATTCAGAAGGCCAAGATTAAAATGGCCCCAAATGCATCCCAAATGGCACCCTATTCCCTTCCTAGKGCACTACTTTTGACCAGGGCCAATAGGGACCAGCGCCCATAGAGCTCTCATCAAAAGTAGTGCACTATGTAGGGAATATGCTACCATTTGGGACGCAGACATCATCTCTGCAGCGGTGGAGAGAGGCACAGAGAACAGCAGTACAGGCTGTTCTGTTCCCCCAAAACAGAGGGGATTTCTGACAAGGGAGCTTTAGAACAAAAAGCAAGCCTCTCCTGGTTTTGTGTCTGAGGTTTTGGGGGTTTTCCAAGGTGAACCAAACTTTAATAAGATAAAAAGGTGTCGTAGGTATCCGGGATTTCAGGTCGAATTTGAGGAAAGTCCTCCTCAGAGGCTTGTCGGCTCTGTACTTAGTTATATCAGGAACATCTAATCCTCTATAGTGGCTCTTTTGAAGTAGTGTCCCTGTGTCCTATTTGAAGAGATCGGTAGTTAAGTTTTGTCTATTTCTTCCAAGCTGTATGAGGAAATAGTCATTACACTGTAAAATGGACACATCCGGTTCATTGTTTCAATGTGTACCAAGTGTCCTGGCGTTATTATTTCAATTCTGTGTTTTTACGCATATTCATCAAAAGGAAATGTAACAATGGTCTGAAATGCAACAATGGTCTGAAATCTGCAACAATGGTCTGAAATCTGCAACAATGGTCTGAAATCTGCAACAATGGTCTGAAATCTGCAACAATGGTCTGAAATCTGCAACAACGGTCTGAAATGCAACAATGGTCTGAAATCTGCAACAATGGTCTGAAATGCAACAATAATCTGAAATCTGCAACAATGGTCTGAAATCTGCAACAATGGTCTGAAATGCATCAATAATCTGAAATCTGCAACAATGGTCTGAAATGCAACAATAATCTGAAATCTGCAACAATGGTCTGAAATCTGCAACAATGGTCTGAAATGCAACAATAATCTGAAATCTGCAACAATGGTCTGAAATGCAACAATGGTTTGAAATCGGAATGATTTAAAATAAGCATACAATGAGAAATAAACAGATCATACAGAAAGACTGACATTAGTTCTCAGTATGGTTGCATTCATCCCCACTAACCACCTGTCTGTCAGTATGGTGCATTCATTCCCCTAACCACCTGTCTGTCAGTATGGTGCATTTCATTCCCCACTAACCACCTGTCTGTCAGTATGGGCATTCATTCCCCACTAACCACCCTGTCTGTCAGTATGGTGCATTCATTCCCCACTAACCACCCTGTCTGTCAGTATGGTGCATTCATTCCCCACTAACCACCCTGTCTGTCAGTATGGTGCATTCATTCCCCCACTAACTCACCCTGTCTGTCAGTATGGTGCATTCATTCCCCACTAACCACCCTGTCTGTCAGTATGGTCCATTCATTCTCACTAACTCCCTTTCTCTCCTCTCCACAGCTCCACAAAGACATGGGCTCTTGCCGCGGCGGCGACCATCACCGGCACCCTATCCCGCATCTCTCTGAATGACGAGGAGGACGAGAAGGGTCCCGAGGGGCTCACTACTCCACCTTACCCGGCAACTTCATCTCCAAGGTGATGATCCAGCAGCCCGGCTGCACATGGGCCCCATGGGCGACATGGGTGAGGGCTGCCTGGCGACAGCGTGTCCGACATGCGCCGCACCGTCTACCTGTGCACGATGATGCTCTCCGTCAGTCCGACCAGGATATGGGCGGGCACGGGCAGGCGGGATGGGCAGTGGCCACGACATGGGCAGCATGGGCGGTATGGGTGGTATGGGCGGACATTCACCCCAAGGCCAGATGATGGAGACAGACTACATCGTAATGCCACGGGCTTCTGCGGCGGCAGCAGGATCTGGGAACTGTAACACACTTCCACTCTCCTGAAGGACGATAGCTCCACCAAGATGAACATGGGCCTGGGCATGGGAGATACGCTGCCCACGATAGGATGATGCAACACTACAAGAGGCACCGGACTTCAACATGAGCCCGACGGGGATGGGCGGATCGGGGTCATGGAGCACATGAACATGGGGGTGAACATGGATCAGAACCTGCACCAGCAGTACGGGTCAGGAGGAGGACAGGAACACATGCAGCAGAACCTGCCCTTTGAACCCGAACCGCTGTCAAGAATTTCTGGCTGAGATGGAAAGAGACTGGAGGGCTGTCGAGGAGCGAGACGGGATCCACCATATCCATGAGCTCCTTAGAGGTAGGCTGGAGTGGAGAAGACTGTTGAAGTGTTGGTTTAACCTTAGAGCAGGCTGGAGTGGGAAGACTGTTGAAGTGTTGGATAACCTTAGAGGAGGCTGGAGTGAGAAGACTGTTGAAGTGTTGGTAACCTTAGAGGTCAGGCTGGAGTGGAGAAGACTGTTGAAGTGTTGGTAACCTTAGAGGTAGGCTGGAGTGGAGAAGACTGTTGAAGTGTTGGTAACCTTAGAGCAGGCTGGAGTGGAGAAGACTGTTGAAGTGTTGGTTTAACCTTAGAGGCAGGCTGGGAGTAAAAGACTGTTGAAGTGTTGGTTTAACCTTAGAGGCAGGCTGGAGTGGAGAAGACTGTTGAAGTGTTGGATAACTTAGAGGTAGGCTGGAGTAGAGAAGACTGTTGAAGTGTGGGTTTAAGTAAATAAAGGTTTTGTTTTTGTTATGTTCAGTTTTAAGAGATTGTGACAGAGGTAAATACAGAATTAATGTGTAGCTGTGTTCCAGTGAGAGATTGTGACAGAGGTAAATACAGAATTAATGTGTAGCTGTGTTCAAGTGAGAAGATTGTCACGTTGTTGCCGTAAAATAAAATGGGCTTATTTTMRCATGGTTAGAATGTTATTTAGTGTTCATTAATGTAATTATAATTTCTATAGTATTCAGAAGTTAATGACCCCTCATGTTAACAGACTGTCTAATTATCCACAATATGTTTGTTTTGTCTTCAGAGAAGAAAATCGCGCTACCAAGATATGGACTTTGAAGTAAGTAAACTTACTGGTTGGCAAAGTGCATGCTTCAGGCTTTTGTTGTTACACTGAGCATTTGTGTGTTGCCCTACCCTTTAATTCATTACTGTTGTTACACTGAGCATTTGTGTGTTGCCCTACCCTTTAATTCACTACTGTTGTTACACTGAGCATTTGTGTTTGCCCTACCCTTTAATTGTACTACTACCTTGTGTAGCTCTTAAGCTTATTGGAGTAACATGGTTTTGACACAAAACAGATGTATTGATGTGTGGCGTAGTTAAGGTGAAAGCAACGCTGTCAATCTACAGGGCAGCCAGCCAATCTCACCCGCTCTCATGTTGTTCCCCCTCCATCTCCTACATACATCCGTTGGCTATGAGTTGATTTGAAAACTGTTACGCTTTATAAAGTCACATGCACATTTCACACCTGACTTTTGCACTTTTTCTATGGAAAATATGACATTGGCTGACAGCCCAAGACACAAATGTCTCACACCACTTTTGTGGGTTTATTCCATTTCTACATCAAATTTTCTGCATAAATGCGAAAGGTAGATTTGATAATAAAATTTGCCATAAATTAAATGTAATTACTCAACTGGCTTACATTATATGCAAAAAATCCTTGAAAGACATTGGCCCCTTTAATATGTTTTAGGCTTGCCGTAATACCAGTGGCAGATMAAATGCTATTCAGAAAGGTGCACGGGTTGGAGAGGATAATACATTGCATTATAATCTCCATCCTATTATTGGCTTTGATTTCCAAACCAAAACGAACCCCTTGCCATTGCAGAAAGTCATGCACACCAGGAAAAGACACATGGAGCTGTTCCAAGAACTGAATCAGAAATTTCAAACCCTGGATCGATTTCAAGACATACCAAATATGGGCAGCATGGTGAGTAATAATACCAGGAACAGGAAATCAGCAGTAACAGGGAATGGTGAAGGGAAGAGATGATGATTGGTCAGCGGTCGTCTGTTGTAGACCAATTACAGAGCTGGAGAAGATCCAGGTGGGTGATTGGTCGAGCTGGTGGTTGTCGACCAATTAGAGTACAAACAAGATAATGTCAGGATAGATAGTCTTTTTTAGATGTCCATCCGCTCAGCAGCACACGTAGTGAGTCATTGAGCAAATTAACAGATCCAGTGACATGGCCCTATACCTAACAGGCCTGCCAGCCTGCTGGTGAGGGTTCAGTGACATGGCCCTATACTAGCAGGCCTGCCAGCTGCTTCTGGTGAGGGGGTCAGTGACATGGCCTATACCTAGCAGGCCTGCCACTGCTTCTGGTGAGGGGTTCAGTGACATGGCCCTAGACCTAGCATGCCTGCCAGCTGCTTCTGGTGAGGGGGTTCAGTGACATGGCCCTAGACCTAGCAGCCTGCCAGCTGCTTCTGGTGAGGGGTTCAGTGACATGGCCTAGACCTAGCAGGCCTGCCAGCTGCTTCTGGTGGAGGGGGGACTAGTCTCTAGTTGAGAGACTCTGTCTGAGAGAGGGTAGGCATTATCTCATTTAGGCAGTCTGCAGATTCACTGGCTCCTTCTCAATAAATCTTTCCATATTTCCTTGTATCCTATATCCTCGCCTCCTTCTCAACCATATTGAAGGAGACGGTCCAAAGTCCCTCCACTCGGACAAGGATGCAAGGAATCGAGAAAAGGATCCTGCTTGGCGCTCTTTACACCACCAGCAATTGGGGGGGGGGTGGCAAGGTTAAGACTATGTATCATAGATGTATTGAAAAGAGCCACTGTGAGATGGTTGTCTGTCGTGGTAGTCCATCTGAATTAGAGTCCATTCAAATTCAGATGTGTATCATTCAAGACACCGGACATGGTCAGTCAGGATTGATCACTTCTGAGTGAATGCTTTCTGCATTGCTTTCTGCACTGTATCCTGGGAATAGGATACAGACAGAAATTGGCCTGTTGACCAAAACACACTCAGCCTATTGTTGTGTGAGAATATGTGTCAGCTCTGCGGCATGCAAGTAGCAGGCAGGCAGTTAGCCCCTCGGCCTGCCATGTCATGTAATCCTCTCTGTCTTCTCTCACATTTCAATCAGCCCCACTGCACAGTGTAATTCTCTGCTTGTTGCTTAGTAACCACCACAAGGACATTTATATAGAAAACTACATCCTTTGTTTTCCTTCTTTTTTTTCTGGATAAATGTCTGCAGTGCTGGCTGGGCTGGCTGAATAAATGTACTGGCAGTTGCGGCTGGGCTGGCTGAATAAATGTACTGCAGTGCGCTGGCTGCTGATAAATGTACTGCAGTGCCGGAGGCTGGCTGAATAAATGTACTGCAGTGGGCTGGGCTGGCTGAATAAATGTACTGCAGTGCGGCTGGCTGGCTGAATAAATGTACTGCAGTGCCGGCTGGGCTGGCGATAAATTACTGCATGCTGCGGGGCTGGCGATAAATGTACTGCAGTGCTGCGGGCTGGCTGATAAATGTACCAGTGCTGGCTGGCTGGCTGATAAATGTACTGCAGTGCTGCAGGCTGGCTGAATAAATGTACTGCAGTGCCGGCTGGCTGGCTGAATAAATGTACTGCAGTGCCGGAGGCTGGCTGAATAAATGTACTGCAGTGCCGGCTGGCTGGCTGAATAAATGTACTGGTGCCGGGGCTGGCTGAATAAATGTACTGCGTGCCGGCTGGCTGGTGAATAAATGTACTGCGTGCGGCTGGGCTGGCTGAATAAATGTACTGCAGTGCTGGCTGGCTGGCTGAATAAATGTACTGCAGTGCTGCAGGGCTGCTGAATAAATGTACTGCAGTGCTGCGGCTGCTGAATAAATGTACTGCATGCTGGCTGGCTGGCTGAATAAATGTACTGCAGCGTGCGGCTGGGCTGGCTGAATAAATGTACTGCGTGCTGCTGGCTGCGAATAAATGTACTGCGTGCTGCTGGGCTGGCTGAATAAATGTACTGCCAGTGCTGGCTAGGGCTGGCTGAATAAATGTACTGCAGTGCTGGCTGGGCTGGCTGAATAAATGTACTGCAGTGCTGGCTAGGCTGGCTGGCTGATTAAATGTACTGCATGCTGGCTGGGCTGGCTGATAAATGTACTGCAGTGCTGGCTAGGCTTGCTGAATAGCCGGCAGGCTCCAGAGCTACAGACAACATTAGTGACCATTGTGTATTCCCTGACTGCATAGTAACAGCTCCGATAGCTCGCTGCCCTATTTGCCTCCCTACTAGTCTCTCTGTGAGTGTCAGTGCGAGTACATCCACATTAGGAACAGAATGGCACACAGTCAGACACAGTGGAAGCTCGTCCTCTAGTCCCTCTCACCGTTCTTCAGGAAGAAGGGAACGCACTATTCATTTGAATTCTTCCATGATATAACCATATTATTCACATTTGAGATACTTATCATTACATTACCTTTTGTTACTTACACTTCTCATAGAACCATTACGCCATTAATATGTCTACCAGAACATTAGTTGAGGTGATCAATGCATAGAGGCCGTACCGCATGATTCAAAGTCTCTGCATAATCCATTGTTTGGCTATCTATATAATAACTTTCATGGATAATCCATTATTAACTTTCATATTAATGTTTATAAATGTTTTAAAGTGATGAAATTCAAATGTATTTATAAACACATATTCAGGTTATTCATGAAAGTTATTATTAACCAATGTTACCCAATGTTTAAGAAGAAGAGAACCGTGAACTGTAACCAGTGACAGTGAGGCATGCTCCCTCTAAGTAATAACCCTCACATATCCCTGTATATATATACCCCTGACCCTATCCTATATATTACATATAACGTACATATGATAACATAGTAACAATGTATAGTGAACCATGTTTAGTGACTGTAAGGCATGCTACCTGCTATGTCCTGCTATGTTCCTGTCCATACCTGCTGCTAACCTGTCCCTGTCCCTGTCCTCCCAAGGACAAGGCCATGGCCAACAAGAACCCCTGGGAGAGCTACAACCCAGCCTGTGAGTACCAGAACTACACCAGTATGAATGCACTAGACCCTGACCCAAGGACTCTCTGAGATGACCGCAGCAGAAGTGGGAGAAGTGTGTCAATCTCCCCTTAGACGTCCAGGAAGGAGACTTCCAGACAGAGGTCTGATCTGATCTAAACAAACCAGGAAATGAGTCCAAAATGGCACCCTATTCCCAATGAAGTGCACTACTTATGACCAGGTCCTATAGGCCTCTTTTTTCACCAGTACCCATAGGCTCTTGAACAGGACTCATAGGGCTCTGGTCAAAAGTAGTGCACTATATAGGGAATAGGGTGACATTTGGATGCACTCCAGGAAGGAGACTTCCAGGAAGTAAAAACCAGGAAGAGGATAACCAGGAGAAAAATGATATCCAGGACATGGAGGAAAGGGGAAAGGATGTATTTTGCACTGAAAAAATGGACAGACTGTCCTAACAGCCTTGGCCTAGTACATATCTGGATTCTAAAGGAGTATGACAAGGACATGATGTGCCAATACCATTTAAGAGGAAAACGCAGAGGACAGGAGGAAAAAATACAACAAAAAATTCAACAAAATCATCAGTGTTACTTTTTGTATTCTCACTAGTGTACTTAGTGCAGCGGGCAGCCAGGTGTGTACAATATTTACCATCATGTGTTTCAGAGTACCCATGGTAAGAAGAATTGGTTTCAAAAAGGTGAAAATCTTTCTAGATGAATAAACCTCAAAAGCTAAATGAAGACATAATACCATGTCGATCCCAGCTTCGTTGGATCCAGTTTTATATTTCACAAAACTGGACCCTGGAAGCACAATGTATATATTTATGCAGGTTTTTAAAAAGTTTATAACAAGTCTGTTTGGCCATTACTATACTTTTTACTTTATAATATAAAAAATATATATGAGCGAGAGTGGCAGGCAAAGAGGATTTTTCTGTCATATAAAAATGAATGTTTGTCAAAGCTACATTCTTCATTGCTTTAAATGCAATAAAGGTAATACTCACTTTTATACGAATAATATATTTCACAAACTTTAATACTGCAGAATCTTGCTTGAAGACTCTCGGCTAAAACTCTCTCATCTGCAGACCTGTATAAAATATTTAAAAATGAAAAATGTTGTATGGTGTAAATAAACTTTTGTCTACATATGTTTTACTTGTGCCAATTTATTTTAATGAGAAAAAAAATGCCAACTTGATCAAGCGTTATAGCGTTATAAAAATGTTAACATTTGAACAAGGAATGTAAATAAAAGAGGAAATATGTTCGTACTGCTTCAGAGAAACGTGTCAAGTCTATCTGGTGGTCATGCCTTTGTCAGATGTATTGCTCTTTAAACCAACAGGTTCTCCTCAGAAGCCCCGTTATACCTTGTGCTAACATGCGTCCATTGTTCTGATCTTTTCCACATTCTGATTGTGCCCAAATTTTAGACAGGTGTAGACGCATTGCGAAAGACGCATTGTGATCTTATTTGTATCAGATCTTCCTGACCAATTCCAGAGGTAGTCGGGGTGCATTGTGTCTGGATATCTTACAAGTGGAGACAGATCTAAAGTCATTGACAGGTGGCATGATTGACTTTGGCACAATATGTCTTAAAACAAATGCATGTATCTTATTTTGAAAAAATATTTGTGAAATAATTTACATACAAGTATACCTGTTTACATTGCAGACACTGTGGATGATCAGAGACATTTTAATACCATGTGTAGATGCGACAAACCTTGATCAGATAGTGATTGTATCATATTGATCAGATCACGAAACCTTACATGCTAGTGCAAGGTGTAAACAAGGCTTATTAAGATGTATTCCATCTGGTTCTGCCATCTTTGCTTTGCTTTTGACCTTCCATTAACAAACCACATTAGGTTGGACAGAACGAACAGAACGTACATGTGAAATGAAAGAATCCATCCATATCGTGGAAGTTTCAGCGTGATACAAATGTAAAGGCAATGTTTCCAGCATTAGCGGAGACTTGGAAAGGGGGATACCTAGTCAGTTGTCCAACTAAATGTATTCAACTGAAATGTGTCTTCTGTATTTAACCCAACCCCTCTGAATCAGAGAGGTGGGGGGGGGGGTCCGCCTTAATTGACACCACGTCTTCGGCGCCAGGGAACAGTGGGGTTAACTGCCTTGCTCAGTGGCAGAAAGACAGATTTTACCTGTCAGCTCGGGGATTCGATCCAGCAACCTTACGGTTACTGGCCCAACGCTCTAACCACTAGGCTACCTACTGGTTACTGGCCCAACGCTCTAACCACTAGACTACCTGCTGGTTACTGGCCCAACGCTCTAACCACTAGCTACCTGCTGCCCCCATCAGACTTCATTCACGGTCAAACGCTGCCATATGTCAACTCAATGGGAAATTACCTTTACATTTAATATCTGTAACGCCTTTGAGCCACCCAGACTGAATATACGACCTACGTTTTCTCCTGCATACCTCTGTAGTAGTTCTGTAGTTACACTAGTAACAACATTGTTTATTCATTGTTCGTTTAGCGTGTCAAAGACATGAGTTGAAAAGACATGATTAACTGTGACATTGATAATACAGTGGTGTAAACCTATGGAAAAGAACAGAACATTGATAACAAGGTAGTGGAGACCTACAGTTACTGTTAGGAACAGTCAGAGAGATACTGGAACAGAAACATTGTATAACATAAGCGTGGGAGAAACCTTGACAGTTTACGTTAAGGAACCAGTTCAGAAGAGATACTGACAACAGAACATTGATTTCACAGGTAGTGGAGCGGACCTACAGTTACTATTAGATACAAGTCAGAGAGGATACTGGAACAGAACATTGATATAAGGTAGTGGAGAACCCTAGTGGAGACCTAAAGCGGTCAATGGAAATCAGTTAACACATTCTCAAGTGGAAATACTATCACATCGTGAGGCATATGTATAGTTCTTTAGGAATGAAATAAAAAAATATGGAACATGGGGCCAGATTTCATGGTCATTATTTTAAATATAGGAAGACAGGCGACAAAGAGCAGCTTTGAATGCAGGCAGAAGTGGATGTCCCCCATACAGTGGGAGAAAACAAGTATTTGATTACACTTGCCGATTTGTGCCAGTTTTCCTACACAAAGATGTAAGAGGTCTGTCATTTTATCAAGGTACACTCAAACTGTGAGGCAGACGGATCTCTAAAACAAAAATTACGCAAAGCAAAATCACATGTATGATTTTTAAGTAAATAATTTGCCATTTTTATTTGCATATGACAAAGTAATTGATCACCTAACAAACAGTTAAAGAAATTCGCGGCTTCTCACCCAAGACCTTGTAGTTTTTCTCTTTGAAGAAGGCCCTCCTGTTCTTCACTCACTTACTGTTTTCAATGCCACCTGTTTAAAACTCGGTTACCCTGTATAAAAAGCGGACACCTGTACCCCACACCACTCAATCAAACAGAACCTCCAAAACCTCACTCCACCAAAATGCCCAAGACCAGGAGAGCTGTGTTAACTGACATCAGGGATACAATTGTCTAGACCTGCACAAGGCTGGGCGTGGCTACAGCGACAATAGGCAAAGCAGGCTTGGTGAGAAGGCATACAACTGTTGGCGCCAATTATTAGAAAATGGAAGGAAGTTCAAGATGACGGTACAAATTCACCCTCGGTCCTGGCGGGCTCCATGCAAGATCTCTCAACCGTCCTGGGGCATCAATGATCATGAGAAGATGAGGCATCAGCCAGAAACTTACCACGGGCAGCGACCTGGTCAATGGACCTGCAAGAGAGCTGGGGACCACCAGGTCTTCAAAGAAAACTCAGAACACACCATGCCCGGTCATGGGATTAAAATCCTGCAGCGCACGCCAAGGTCCCCCTGCTTCAAGGCCACGCATGGTCCAGGCCCGTCTGAAGTTTGGCAGACCATACTGGGATGGATCCAGAGGAGGAATGGAGAAGCGTTCCATGGTGGTCTGATGAGCGACAAAAATAGAGCTTTTTGGTCTAAACTCCACTCCGCCGTGTTTGGAGGGAAGAAAAGGCGATGAGTAACAACCCCAGAACACCCATCCCCAACCGTGGAAGCCATGGAGGTGGAAACATCATTCTTGGGGATGCTTTTTCTGCAAAAGGGACAGGACGACGCACCGTATTGAAGGCGGAGGATGGATGGGGCCATGTATCGCGACGATCTGGCCAACAACTTCACTTCCCCCAATAAGAGCATTGAAAGCATGGCGTCGTTGGGCTGGTTCTTCCCAGCATGACAACGACCCGAAACACACAGCCAGGGCAACTAAGGAGTGCGCTCCCGTAGAGGCATCTCAAGGTCCTGAGTGGCCTAGCCCAGTCTCCAGACCCTGAACCCAATAAAGAAAATCTTTGGACGGGAGCTGAAACGTCCGTATTGCCCAGCGGACAGCCCAGAAACCTGAAGGATCTGGAAGAAGGTCTTGTATGGAGGAGTGGGCCAAAAATCCATCCTCCCTCG
>NW_019943299.1:29404-39896 GCF_002910315.2 Salvelinus sp. IW2-2015
CTGGACAGTTTTATCTCTATCTCTGCATTCAAAGACTCAATCATTTACACTTACTGACACTTGTGGCTGCTTTGAGTGATGTATTGTTGTCTCCTACTTCTTGCCCTTTGTGCTGTTTTATGCACCTAATAATGTTTGTACCATGTTTGTGCTGCTACCATGTCGTGTTGCTGCCATGTTGTGTCGCTATCGTGTTGTTGTCATGTTGTGTTACTACCATGCTGCGTTGTCATGTGTTGCTGCCATGCTGTGTTGTCGTCTTAGGTCTCTCTTTATGTAGTGTTGTGGTGTCTCTCGTCGTGATGTGTGTTTTGTCTTACTTTTTAAATTTATCCCAGCCCCTGTCCCTGCAGGAGGCCTTTTGGCTCTTGGTAGGCCATCATTTTAAATAACAATTTGCTCTTAGCTGACTTGATTTGTTAAATAAACATTAAACAAAAACAAATAAATAAATACACAGAAAGGGCTGATGTAGGCTACATTCCTTAAAACGTCTACAGGATCTGTGTCCCCCCACAGGACAGTTAATGTGATTAGCATGAGGTGATTAGCATTTAAGCTTTCAAAGCTTAAATTCGTGTTAATATAACTGCACTGTCCAATTTACAGTAGCTATTACAGTGAAATAATACCATGCTATTGTTTGAGAGTGCACAATTATGGACTTGAAAATGTATTAATAAACCAATTAGGCACATTTGGGCAGTCTTGATACAATATTTGTAACAGATATGCAATGGTTCAATGGATCAGTTTCAAACTTTGTACATACACTGCTTTGTACAAAACGCTTGTTTTTTTTCTAGTGGCCAAAATCTAAATTGCGCCTGGGCGGGAAAAATACATTATGGCCTTTCTCTTGCATTTCAAAGAGATGGTACAAAAACAACAGCTTGACAGTTCGTTTTTAGTTGAGGATGAACAAGAATTAAGTTAGTGTGAAATTACCTAGTTGTTACTCCTCCCTCCTTCCTGCATTTCTCAATGTGTGAAAATCCCACAGCTCTTGATGTATAGGGGCAATTCCATGGTAACAGAGTGATGCTGAGACAGATATTTCACTTTAAAATCTAGGTCAAACAAAAACAATGACTGCAAAGTTAAAGTTGCACTATGCAGGAATCTCTACGCCATTTCCTGGTTGCTAAAACTCTAATAGTTAGCCTAATTTCAGTTTATGTGACAAAATAAGCTAGTATAGTGTAGACAATCATTGTACCATCAAAACCGCTGTGACATATAGTTTCCATAATCAAAATAATAGTTTTTTCAGCTGTTTGAAACGGGTGTACAAAACCGAAAGTAATAGACGCAAAAACAAAACTTAACGGAAAGCATAGAAATAGTGCACATAGAACAGATCTACCAATTCCTATACTTGCTTTCAAGTAGAATGATAGATCTATAACTCATATTTCTATGTGAATTTGGTCCATCGCCCAAACATTTACATATTTTCACTTTAAACAAACCATACAACTATATGCACAATGACTACTTTGAACAATTTCCACAGAAAATGTTACAAAAACATGCAACATTTGCACATGCAACATTTGGTAAAAGAATGATGGTTTGTGCTGTGTGTGCAGTTCTGTTAATGTAGAAATGCCCCTACGCATCAAGAGCTGTGGGATTGAGAAACACAGGAAGGAGGGAGGAGTAACAACTACGTCATTTCACACTAACTTAATTCTTGTTCACCCTCAACAAAAAATGAACTGTCAAGCTGTTAAGGATTGTAGCCTACATCAGCTCGTACTGTGTAGCTGAAGCTGTCTTTATTAGATATTTGTCTGTATTGTCCAAAACACCAGCTAGCTCATCTTCTTTCCTGTCTCAAAACTCTGTTACCATGGAACTGTCCATATGCCTAACTACTTAAGTCATAAACAACAATGCTCTGTACATCCTCTGGAACTAATGACTAATGTACTCATAGTGGATGCATAGTTGAATTATAGTTATACATACAGACCAATGGCAGTATGTCAGTAGTGGCACAGGATGGTGTTTTGCAGTATATTTACCGTCTCCATCCGGTCATGGGCGCCACCGCTCCTTTGAGAGGGTGCATGAATGTTGTTATGACAGCAACAGGCCATGTTACCACGAGAACCAGAGTCAGGAAGATGGCACGGATAGGCACCAGGAAGATTCCCCGGAATACACACTGCAAAGAGAGAGAAAAAAACACATCACACACACACCAGTTTTTTTTTTTTTTTTTTTACAGATCTACAACGTGTTTAGGTTACAGACTTCATGCCACTGAAAGAGGGACTTTAAAGAGCCATTTTAAAACACACATTTCCTAACCAACATATAATGCGCAACGATGCAACCATGTAAGGAATACGCACGTTAGACTTTTCATTCTAGAAATTCACCTGGTTGGAGGAATTTCTAGAAGGGTACACAAATGCCTCCATTGTTTGTGTTACACAATAACAAGGCATTACAAAAGGATTGYCAGGGTTTCATCGGCTTAGATTAGCTATGTACCTGTACTGTATGCTATAGTCACGCACCACCAGACACACACACAGCGGAGGAGCTAGAGGACAACCACCCGGCTGCGCTCAGCAGTGGGTAGTGGAGTAGAACTGTTTACGTTTGAATACCAACCCCAGTTCCGTGACCGATAAATTAATGAGTTAATCGATTTATTTTACATTTTATACTCACTTTGATAATGTCAGCCTTGGCCAATTTCACCTCCTGCACAAAAGGATTAAGGACGGCGGGAAGAAACAGGGATTGCTGCCTGGGTAGCGCGAACACTCTCCGGGGAGTCATTCTTCTCGCTCGGGTCGCGGTATGGCGTCAAGAAGCTTTAGAATTGCACAGTAGTTCTGCAATCACCCCACTTCCTCGATTCGAATCTTGCGAATTCTGTTCGCTCTCCGAATGCTGCGATAACATCGTTCACAACAACCGTAGAGCGAGGACGAGAGTGATCTGGCACTCTGCCTCGACTACTTTTAGGCCCCACCTACTGCACTGGGTTTACGTGGGATTGTAACCTTTTGCCTAGTGAGCAGTGGTGGGGTGAAAACACAAATATAATTACTTGACACATTGGAAAGAATTTACAAAAAAACAGAGCAAATTAGAATGCTATTTGACCCTAAACAGAGTACACCGTCCCCTTTGACGGTGTACCGTCCCCTTTGACGGTGTAGTACTGTAAGGAATTGTATTAGATATTGGTAACTTGTTTTAACAACTTCTCTACATTAGCTATGGTTGACACAATATACACACTCCCTTTTATATTGGACATATGCTGGACTCATTGGACACATGCACGACACCCACAACTCCCCTCCCCCATGACAATCGCACAGACACACCCAACCCATGGTTGGACCTCAGGACAAAGAACTCTCAGGAACCAATGGAACGTGGACACCAGGCCTGATCAGGACTACCCAAGACCCAGATCRACCAATCGGAAGGCCGGACTCGCAGATCTACCTACTTTGCTTGTTGTCTATRTAGTACTGTACAWTTCTGGAAACTGGTCTCTTTCCCGGACGATTCACTAGGAGTCAGATAGAAAGAGCCTTGCTGCAAGATTTTACTAAGATATCTTTACATGTGATTAAACGGCCTTATTATAAAATTATCCACCTCGTCCTATTGTCTCCTCTTGTTCTCCTGTCAACAGTAAACGTTTTATCAACAGTACACCGAGTACACAGTCCCCAGAGTACACCACCACTTTGACTGACCTAAAATTAAGGAAATCTTTGACTATGTATGCTGTACAGACTCAGTGAGCATAGCCTTGCTATTGAGAAAGGCCACCGAAGGCAGAACTGGCTCTCAAGAGAAGACAGGCTATGTGCACACTGCACACAAAATGAGGTGGAAACTGAGCTGCACTTCCTAACCTCCTGCCAAATGTATGACCATATTAGAGACACATATTTCCCTCAGATTACACAGACCCAAAAAGAATTTGAAAACAAATCCAATTTTGATAAACTCCCATATCTATTGGGTGAAATACCACAGTGTGCAATCACAGCAACAAGATTTGTGACCTGTTGCCACAAGAAAAGGGCAACCAGTGAAGAACAAACTCCATTGTAAATAAACCTATATTTATGTTTATTTATTTTCCCTTTTGTACTTTAACTATTTGCACACCATGCCAATAAAGCCCCTTACATTGAAATTGATTGGCTGAAATAAATGGTGTGAACAAGTCAAATATTCATGTTGAATTACAAAATGTATAATTCTGAAGCAACTTTACAAGATTGGTTAATGTACTTTAGGGTGGCATTCAATAGACTAGATATAGGGCCTAAAGAAAAGAAAACACAGAAATACCCATAGAAGAAAAAGAATAGTCATTGAGTTTTCTTTTCACAGCTTAGCAATTGGGGTCAAATTGTTGTGTTCATTTGTATGAAATTAACTAAGTCATATCTCAAGGGCAAAGGCATACTATGGCTGGCGTGATGACGTGCTCTGCTCAATAATAAAAACCACAACAAAGCGTTTTTCAGACCTTCATCCATCCACAAGATGTCACCTGTTAGTCAAATATGGCATTTACATTGACCACAGAGGTACCGAATGTAAGGGCCCTCAGAACGGCTCAACAAGGACCTGAATACAAATATACATTATGAAGTGTACTTAAGAAAAAACGTTTTAGAACTACACCTATTTATAAACTATTAATTTACTGATTACAAATTGTGTACTAGCAGGCTACAGAAGGGCGTTTCTCACACACACATACACACACACATTTAACATGTATTGACCATCCATCTTTATTATTTTACAGACAGAGAATAACACATTGCACAAAGCATTATAAAAAAGCATACGAATCAAAACAAAATGACCAGTATCAAAACAACAATACAAAAAGATTAGTACACAATACTTCTGTGGTACTTCTCTTGTCATGACTCCATCATGCAACAACAAACCAGATACAGTCTCTAGGCAGCCCGTGCCTTTCATCTCCCTGTACCATCAGTGAAACAATAGACAGATCCTACAAAATTGAGAATTTGGTCTCCATATTTGTGCAGTACCCCTGTATAGTCTAATACAAAGTGCTAGCCCTATTTGAAGAATAAGGTGTGTCTATAAGTACTTACTTCTGAAAATAGTCTGAACAGAATGTAGAAAAACYGCATATCAAATATAGGATCATGCAAATAAGCATTTTCTATAAGCACCATTATCTGTCCAGACATWTTGTGCAAATTCATATTTTCAAATGTATTCCACAACACTGAAATTACTATWGACTATTTCTCATTCTATTGCAGTATCATGTACTCTCTAGATTGCAGACATAGCAGTAAATATAGACAGCATTCATTCTTCAGATGATGCAATACTGCTCAGATGAAGCTACATTTATATAGGAGAATATCTTCCAGTACAACACTGCCTGTCTCTATGTAGTGTGGACATACCTGATGTCTTGAGTTTCTAATAACAAACAACAGGCTAAAGAGATCAAAGTAAATCTGCATCATCATAACACATAAACTGATAATATCACACAGTAATATAATACAAAATCCTGTTGCCTATGTTCAGCCTGTGTAGATGGTCCCACGGTGTGTTAGAGGGTGTCTTTAGTTTCTAGGCTAGGGTGCAGGATAGGCTGGTTGGATAGGGATGGGGGAAATCAGTCCGCTGAGAGCTTAGCCAACGTCTATGCGTCTCACTGTTGCTTAGTGACAACCCAGCCAGTCCTTTGTAATCTCGCCCAGTTTGACGATCTTCAGGCTACTGTCATCCATTTTGAAGTAGTGGGCACCTTTGAAGAAGTAGGTGTCATCTGGAAAACACAAACATTATGACGAGACAAGGTACATCAAAATCATCACATTCAGTGCATCAAATATACATCTAATTCCACCTTGAGCAAGCCACGAGGCCTTACACACCAGAAGAGAAAATTCGAGCTGGTGTAAAATATGTCCCCTAGAAGCTTATATCTTAGTAACACACTATCGTCTCAGCCAGAGGAAGAGGACATGATGATGTCACTCGTCTCCTCAGTAAAAACACCCAATCAGGAATCAGCGGTGGAGGAGCTCAGGCTAATTAGAATGAAGACAGAGGTACCTCTGTGAAGCAGCACAGGCTGGCTCTATCAAACACTGTTTCTTAGTAGGGAAGATGTATAGTATATGTGTGTCAGAAGCAAGGGTATAAAAAAAACCTGGTTAACTGCTACAGACTTAAGATTTACCTCCTGTGTTATACTACTTCCTCCTCTTTCTACTCTCTCCACCTGCCTCTGCTCTCTCTCCTTGCTCTCTCTCTCCTCCTACCTCTACTCTCTCTCCTTGCTTTCTCGCTTTCCTCCTGCCTCTACTCAGTCCTTCTACTCTCTCGCCTTCTGCCTCTACTCTCTCTCCTTGCTTTCTCTCTCTCCTTCCGCCTCTACTCTCTCTCCTTATTCTCCCCTCCTGCCTCTACTCTCTCTCTTCCTGCCTCTACTCTCTCTCCTTCCACCTGAGATGGGCTGTCTGTCCCCACCCTGAGCGTTGTACTGTCTGATCATTCAGAGCCGTAGAATAGCCAGATTAAGAATTGCAAATCATTTAACAATTCCATTTCACGCCAATGCTGTTCATATAAATAATATTATAATTTACAGGTTCCTCACAGTTACTGTATTTATCCCGGAAAGGGAGTAGTAAATCTCGGTAACCGGTTTCCCGCCATTCAACCCTAATACATACATACATGTTTTTTTTGTATGTATGGGAGAGTATGTAGATGTTGTCATTCACTGTTGATACCCAGGAGAACAATCCAGGAAACACGCTTGCATATATGCAGTTCATTGTTGTGCTTTTGACTTGATCAGAAAAACACACAATGACATTTTCATGCTGTTTCTTCTCTCTATCACCGTTAAACGGCTGTGACAATTTCCAGTAAATAACATCCTATTTCTAAAGAAGTTCACCGTTAGGAGAATCATAAGTGTGTCTTTTTAGTATTTCAGTCAAGTATACTGCTAGTGTGGTGGTTTGGACATTTGGACATTAGTACTGTAAGTAGTTATTAGTGGTTTAATAATACATGCCATGCATTGTAGTAGCATGCCCATTCTCCTTTAGACAACTCCATCTCCTATAAGACCATGAAATCAGAGCTCTTCCAAAACATAGTGTCTCTATTTAAGAAGATTAATGCTTGGCCTTGTAGAACAGAACCATTTATTTTCCATCCAGCCCTTTCAATTGTAAGCTTATGAGTCACATTTCCTCAATCATTTATCCATCTCCCTAACCACAAGATATGATCAAATGTTAGCCTGGCCCCAGATCTGTTTGTGCTGTCTTGCCAACTCCTATGATCATTGTCTCTCTGTGGCTAGTGAAAAGATAACAGTTTAGAGAAACTCTATCCTCACAAACCCTTCCCTGGGAGCATCTTGACCTGTGCTCATTTGCCATCTCTCCCCTCCTCTCTCTCATATAGGCAATGAGATGTGGATCTTCAATGCAGACCAGATAGAGAAAGGCTACCCCAAGAGAATCTCCTCTATAGGCCTGCCCACAGACCTGAAAGGCATTGACGCAGCCTTCTCCTTTGGAAAGAGCCAGAAGACCTACCTGTTCGCTGGAGACAAGTTCTGGAGGTGAGTCACCACAATACAACCCCTACCAAAGCCTGTGTCTGATCCACCAGGATTGTAACGATGACGTCGCTATAGAATTAGAATTACTTTAAGTCTAATTCTATAGACGTCACTGTGTGTTGATGTGTTGGTGGCTGCTGTGCTGAGCCATGTCTGCTTTTAATTAGAGACCCTTAGCTTCCACTGGACTGTTAAAAACAGCTCACTCTGCTCTTACCTAATACAGGGATAATGTAAGATACTGTTGCTGTATGTACTTAACTCTTGCATGCCTGCTGTGATTTGTCAACCAAAAGGCCCAATCTTCTCGTACCTAACAGACTAACATAGTATCATGTACTCCATGACTAAACATTGATATCCATGGCCTCTGTGTGTTAATGTTGCCCCTACAGGTACAATGAAGCCAAGAAGAAGATGGACCCTGGCTTCCCCAAGCTCATCGCTGACTCCTGGAATGGAATCCCAGACGGCATTGACTCTGCCTTTAGTCTGAATGGCATCGGTAAGCATACTACATACAATACTGTATAATAGATACTTTATTGAACATCGCTTAGAGTGACATCACACACACACCAGAGCAGGGGGGATAGAGGGAGAGAGGGAGAGAGAGAGAGAGAGGAGAGAGAGGGGGGGGTGGGGGGGGGTAGAGAGGGGGAGGAGGGATATAGAGAAGAGATCCCACTGGACACAGTTGTCAATTCAACGTTCTATTCCACTTTGGTTCAATGTAATTTCATTGAACTGACGTGGAAACAATGTTGCTTCAACCAGTGTGTGCCCAGTGGGATATCTACTGAAGAGAGAATAGAGAGAGAGATTTTAACTGGAAGAGAGAAGGTAGCTGGGGCCTGTGTGAACATGGAGGGAGCACTGCTTCCTGCTTCAGTCTGAGCTGTACTGACACACCACTGGCTGCAGGCTTACATTCCTGGCAGTTAAGAACCCAACCTGACCCAGCCAGTCCTCTCATTATGAACTGGCACCTGGCCTTAAAGCTGGAATCCTTAGTGGTGAAACTGCCACGTCTGTTTAGAAATTACAACAACAAAGACGTTACTTAAAACAACCAAACTGTTTTATTCCCTCTGACATCATTGTACATCATTGCACGCCCGATAGGCAGGAGGAGAGAGAGCAAGGAGAGGGAGCAGATGCAGGAGGAGAGAGAGCAGACGCAGGAGGAGAGAGAGTAGAGGGAGGAGGAGAGTAAGGAGGGAGAGTAGAGCAGGAGGAGAGAGTAAGGAGGGAGAGTAGAGGCAGAGGAGAGAGTAAGGAGAGAGAGTAGAGGCAGGAGGAGAGAGTAGAGGCAAGAGGAGAGAGTAAGGAGAGAGAGTAGAGGCAGGAGGAGAGAGTAGAGGCAGGAAGGAGAGAGAGTAAGGCGGGAGAGTAGAGGCAGGAGGAGAGAGTAAGGAGAGAGTAGAGGCAGGAGAGAGGAGTAGAGGCAGGAGGAGAGAGTAAGGAGAGAGAGTAGAGCAGGAGGAGAGAGTTAGGAGGGAGAGTAGAGTAGGAGGAGAGAGCAAGGAGGAGAGTAGAGGCAGGAGGAGAGGAGTAGAGGCAGGAGGAGAGAATAAGGAGAAGAGAGTAGAGGCAGAGGAGAGAGTAAGGACGAGAGTAGAGGCAGGAGGAGAGAGTAAGGAGGGAGAGAGAGGCAGGAGGAGAGAGTAAGGAGAGAGAGTAAAGGCAGGAGGAGAGAGTAAGGAGGGAGAGTAGAGGCGGAGGAGAGAGTAAGGAGAGAGAGTAGAGGCAGGAGGAGAGAGTAGAGGCAAGAGGAAGAGAGTAAGGAGAGAGAGTAGAGGCAGGAGGAGAGAGTAGAGGCAGAGGAGAGAGTAAGGGGGAGAGTAGAGGCAGGAGGAGAGAGTAGGAGGAGGGAGAGAGTAGAGGCAGGAGGAGAGAGTAAGGAGAGAGAGTAGAGGCAGGAGGAGGAGAGTAAGGAGGGAGAGTAGAGGCAGGAGGAGAGAGCAAGGAGAGAGAGAGGCAGGAGGAGGAGAGTAGAGGCAGGAGGAGAGAATAAGGAGAGAGAGTAGAGGCAGGAGGAGAGAGTAAGGAGGAGAGTAGAGGCAGGAGGAGAGAGTAAGAGGGAGATAGAGGCAGGAGGAGAGAGTAAGGAGAGAGAGTAGAGGAGGAGGAGAAGAGTAGGAGGGAGAGTAGAGGCAGGAGGAGAGAGTAAGGAGAGGAGTAGAGGCAGGAGGGAGAGAGGCAAGAGGAGAGAGTAAGGAGAGGAGTAGAGGCAGGAGGAGAAGTAGAGGCAGGAGGAGAGAGTAAGGAGAGAGAGTGAGGCAGGGGAGAGAGTAAGGAGGGAGATAGAGGCAGGAGGAGGAGAGCAAGGAGAGAGAGTAGAGGCAGGAGGAGAGGTAAGGAGGGAGAGTAGAGGCAGGAGGGAGAGAGCAAGGGAGAGAGTAGAGGCAGGAGGAAGAGAGAGTAGAGGCAGGAGGAGAGAATAAGGAGAGAGAGTAGAGGCAAGGAGGAGAGAGTAAGGAGCGAGAGTAGAGGCAGGAGGAGAGAGTAAGGAGAGAGAGTAGAGGCGGAGGAGAGATAGAGGCAGGAGGAAGAGAGCAAGGGAGAGAGAGTAGAGCAAGGAGGAGAGAGAGTAGAGGCAGGAGGAGAAGAATAAGGAGAGAGAGTAGAGGCAGGGGGAGAGAGTAAGGAGGAGTAGAGGCAGGAGGAGAGAGTAAGGAGGGAGATAGAGGCAAGGAGAGAGAGTAGGAGGAGAGAGTAGAGGCAGAGGAAGAGTAAGGAGAAGAGAGTAGAGGCAGGAGGAGAGAGTAGAGGCAAGAGGAGAGAGTAAGGAGAGAGAGTAGAGGCAGGAGGAGAGAGTAAGGAGAGAGAGTAAGTAGGCAG